>NW_026943222.1:0-101703 GCF_024139115.2 Armigeres subalbatus
TCGAAGAAAACAATCACGCAACGCTTCCGAACCCTCCACTACATCAAACGGCAACCCGACTAGAAGAGCATAACAGAAACTGAACACAATATTAACATATTGTGATATTTATAACTTATTTTGATACAATTTTGTTCTTAGTAGCCATTATGTTTCAAATGTTGTAACAGGATTTTATCACAATATGATTTAAAAAATGCTTAACACCGAATTGCCAAACAGTAGTCAATTAAAATAGATGTAGCAAAGTCTCTCAGCTATAGAAATCACAACGCCGATATAATTTGAAAAGGTTGCCTTATTTGTAATGTTCTTAGTTTCGCGTTCTCGAAAAATATTCTTATTCAGACAAAAACAAAAATTTCTGATTGTTGATCACAACCTGGAGACCTACCACGAACTGAAAAAAATGTAAGAAAATTTGATAGTTTTTTGTTTCCAGTAGTGTAATTTTTGATAGAAATTTAGATATTTTAACAACATCCTGCACCATGTTTCTAACAAATTTTGTTATAAAAATTTAGTATAACATAGTAACATACGTTGATATAATTTTGATATGACCTTCTAGTCGGGAAACCCGTTGCCAATGAATGGTAACTTGCAGTACAACCGATACTACAACCGCAACAACATTTATCTGTGTTTCGTTTACCAGTACTAACAACAGAGCAGATCGCCGCTCGCCAGGTACTAGGAAAAGAACTCTTTAACGGGAACCCCGAGGACTGGCCAGTATTCGTTAGCAGTTTTGAACAATCCATTCTGGCTTGGGGTTACACCGATGCCAAAAACTTGATTCGTCTCCAGAGAAGTTTGCGAGGACATGCTTTGGAGGCAGTAGAAAGTCGTCTTCTGCTGCCAACTACCCGACTAGAAGAGCATAACAGAAACTGAACACAATTTTAACATATTATGATATTTATAACTTATTGTGATACAATTTTGTTCTTAGTAGCCATTACCTTTCAAATGTTGTAACAGGATTTTATCACAATATGATTGAAAAACACCGAACTTCCCAACAGTAGGCAATTAAAATAGATGTAGCTAAGTCTCCCAGCCATATCATAACGCTGATATAATTTGAAAAGGTTTCCTGATTTGTAATGTTGTTAGTTTTATGTTCTCGAAAAATATTCTTGCTCAGACAAAAACAAAAATTTCTGATTGTTGGCCACAATCTGAAGGCCTATCACGATCTGTAAAAATTTCCAACTGCACAACAAAATATTTTGTATCTGATCCTGTTATAAATTTCTAACAAAATATGTTATTTTTATGATAAAATTGTAACAAAATTTGATAGTTTTTTGTTTCCAGTGGTGTAATTTTTTATAGAAATTTAGATATTTTAACAACATCCTGAACCATGTTTCCAACATATTTTGTTATAAAAATGTATTATAACATAATAACATATGTTGATATAATTTTGATATGATCTTCTAGTCGGGATAGCGTACCTTACGTCATACAAACACTGCGCACGTTATATGGACGACCCGAACTGCTCATTTGATCTCTAATATCGAAAATTCATCGAGCTCCACCACCTCGTCAAGATCGACTGGAAACGATAATGGAATTTGGCCTGGCCGTATAAAATCTTGTGGATCATCTTGTTGGAGCGCACCAGGAGAATCACCTCTCAAACCCGGTGCTCTCCTGCGTGTAAATTTTGAATAATTTCCCAGAAAAAAATTGAATAAAAAAAACTTTAATAAAAGAAAATCGGTTATGCGGAGTGATTTTGTTTTCGACGCTCCGGATAATCGAGTCCGCCCTGTATTTTTTGGCATAACCTTATACCATGAAAATAACCTAGCACTGCTCCGTTACCGTTACATACGAAAAGACCAGAAACAAAACGGTGTATTTTATGAAACGGTAGCACTTAAAAAAATCCTTTTCCATTGGAAATTTTTCGTACTTTCATAAAATCAAATTGGTAAAAAACTAGAAGAAAAATTCAATTATTTAAAAAAATGACTCATTTAAAAAAGTTTTAACTTTTTCGTTCATCATTTCTACATTATTTTCCATAGTGCAAACTAATACATTCATTATCTACTACAACATATTGAAAAATAAAAAAAAAACATCAAAAAATTCTTTTTGAGAAAATCGATTTTTAAATCTTTATTTTCAATGATTGAGCCTTTTTTCACATTGTATATTTTTTCACTTAGCCCCATTAATTACCTAAAACTTTACCGACGACACCAGAATGATCGGACAATTCGTTTTCCAGTTTTTTTAAGTGTCCATGATGGTTCGGCTTCGGCTATTGTTAATAGTTTGTCTAGACTCAAAATGGTAAACCAATGATGCAAATAATGTTTCTGATCATAAGCAATAAGGGAAATCAAAAAATGCAAAATTAAAATCATAAATTTACTCGCAATAAGTTGCATTCGACGGGGAATGCGATCACATTGATTGCTACTGGAAATTGGCCCGATCGGACATTGCCTTTCGGAGTTATTGAATAAACATATTTTTTTCCCAAAGGTCTCTTCTTGGAAAAAAAAATTCAAAACCGAAAAAAAATATGTTTTAAAGAGTGATGGCAATGCATGCTAATTAATCCAAAAACATGCAAAATGATAGAAAAATGCAATTTACTCCCCCGAACTATTCTATTATTTATATCTTGACCTTTCTTATGTGATTTTTTCAATACAATTTACGATGCACGAGAAAGGCATCATAGGTGGATTAATCTGGATTTTTCTCTAATCGTTGGTGAGCACTGGCGGAGCCAGCTATTGTTATTTTGTGGGGTACCGCTTGGGGCAAGAATAATAGCCGTTGAAAACAATGGTGTGATTGCATCGTGTGGTGCCCCACCTCTGTCTTCGCCAGTGTTGGTGATAAAAAGAGTGATTTAGAGTAGAAACTGCTAGAAAAGTGGATCATAGGGTTCCTGATAGGAATTATAACTGCTTATCATATGGGGAAACAATTTGACGGTCACGCGAGGTCGTCCGTGGGTAGGTAACAAGTTTCATATTCAAATTTATATAGCTGAGGATTCCTTTTTATTAAAACTTCTTTGTTCAAATTTGCGAAGATTTATAAAAAACGTTTATTTGCTACAAGCTCAAATGATATTACCAAAGCCTAGCAACGGGCTGAAAATTGAATAGCTAAGATCTCTGAATTTCTCAAGACTGATATAAACCGAGTAGGAATCAATTTAAAAAAAATGTACAGATCTCGCCAATAATCCACCTAGCGGTGATGGTGTCTTTCTCGTGCCCATAGTCCGATCCGTCCAATTTTCAATAGGAGATAATTCTGCGTCGAATGCAATCTGTGTCGTATTCGTACTTCACTGTATTCCTCATTCAGAATTGCAACTTAAATGTGCTCGACAAACTCTTTGCAAAACATAAACTCACTCGCGGAACGTCTTCTCTCCTTAAAATTCGTTAGACTCGTTTGAGGAGAGAAGACGTTCCGCGAGTGAGTTTATATTTTGCAAGGAGTTTGCCCAGCACATTTAAGTTGCAATTCTTAATTAGGAATACAGTGAAGTACGATTACGACAATCTGTTATGAAGAAGACGGTTGAGGGTAGGTGCAAGAAAAGTGAGCTAGACTTTACCCGCATTTTTATAAGAAAAAGTTTTTTGGCCATAACTTCCAAGTCCATAGTCCGATCCAGCCAATTTTCAATAGGAAACAATGGAACGCAGTATCCTCGTCGAATGCAACTTTTTGATAGTAAATCGGTTGAGGGTAAGTGAAAAAAGGGAGTTGGCTTTTTGCACTTTGACGCGCACACACAGGCACACACACAGACATCACCTCAGTTTGTCGGGTTGAGTCGATTGGTATATAATGGGTCTCCGGGCCTTCTATAAAAAGTTTGTTTTTTAGAGCGAACATACAGCCTTCACGTATAGTTTGTATACGAGAAAGGCCACTAAAATAATGAGTTTCGTAAAATGCAACAGGAAATGACATCTTTTATGTGAATTCAAGTGATATTCTAATGAATTGAGGTAATATGCAGCAATCAATTGTTTTGAGCTGAATACTTTTTCTCTGTTACTATGTATGTTGATCAGAAGACTGATCAATATAAATATGTCCATTTCTTGCAGCCGCTTCACGTATTTGTTGGAGCCATAAATTCTTGAAGTGGCAAGACCTCCACGAACACCAACAGATGTCCAATAAAACCAGCGTGAGAATCCATACCCCGCTTTTTGTTTCAATTTGAAGCTGATCCGAGATAGGCAATCCTTGTCTCAACATCTCGGAAATCTATACCAATCAAGAACTCGTCCCATGTTTGAGAATGGATTTGCAGCCATCACATTCCGGCTGACAACTTTATTTCGTTTGTTTTTGGGATTTGATAGTATGCAAATCATTCCCGCTAACTTAATCCAACCAAACAAACTTAACTCCGCCACCGATATCCGCTCACTAACCGAACGAGTAAGAAAAAGACTGCAATTTTTCGCCTCCCCCGGTGCCAGTCAGCATCGCAGAATGTCTTCCAATATTGGCTTCTAAAACTGCTGAATTATTCATGACCCTGAGCTGCAACCTGTTCGAATGATGCGACTTCCGAAAATACGAATCCCCCGAAATCGGCGAAACCAACTACACGCGGAATCCGAAGGTTAGCCAGCGTTAGTGAGCCGCATATCACACGGGGAATCCCGTCTGTCCGAAACCCGAAGAACGTAACGTCGGAAGAATAAGGTACCCACCAACGAAAAAAAAACTTTATAAATATTCAAATCATATGCAATCCTCCATGTGTTTCTTTGCGTCAATTTGAATATCTCTCGACGCGTTTGCTCTCGCTTTTTCGACTGAGTTCTTTCCTTCATTTGGTAGAATTTCACTTTCGGTTTCAAAACCCCGCAAGGATTACCATTCTGGAATGAACGACCGAACGAAATCGGGTCAAGTTCAAATGGTAATAATTTTTATAATTTTATGCCGCTGCACTTGGCAGTCAAGGCTTTCTGGTTTTCCGTGGAACTTCTAGCTGCTAATGAGATGCAGGCAGACGCACAAGTGTGAGACATTTCCCCCTGGCAGCCGAATTGGAAACTGTTTTGTCGCGGAAAATTATTTAAATTTGGAACTACCACAAGACAAACACCGGAAGCGAGAGTGCAGGGACGAGCATGAAAAAAGAATGCCATCACACTACACTACCAGCAGTCAGTAGCATAAGACATGATACGTATTTATGCTAATTGACGGATGATCAAGTGAGTAAGCCTATGTTTTGGCCGCGTGCTTCAGCAGTTGGCCACTACTACTCGCCGCCGCCGCTCAATCGTCGTCGTGTTCAGGCCCTCTGGAGAGGTGTACAAGAGGAGGGACATGTACTGAATAAATTTGAATTAAATCAGATCATTTGAATAATTATGCGGTTGTCGATGTTAACCGGAGTTTCCTCGGCTAGGAGCCGAATAAGGACCTGCTCTCCCTTGGCCTGGACGGGGCGAACCCATGGGGAAAAAGGACACAATCGAACGTGAGGCTTTTGAGGTTTTGATTTAATTAACCCCTTTAGCATCAGCTATCATCATTACCTTACGATGACGCTTGGCTGGCGGTTGGGTCGTCGGGTGGTTCCGGCAAGTAGGCCGCCAACACTCGTCGATGCACTGCAGGTGTGTCCTGGCGTCGATGACCTCGTGATGTTCGATAGGCGGCCGTTCTTGTAGAAGGGATGTAATCTACAGTTTGATTATATTGTTTTCGGGAGACTCAAAGGAATTTGTTTACTTCTCAGCCTAATTTCAAAATGATGATTTAATATTTGTTGGACTCAATAAAGTTAGTGCAGCATAATGAAGAATCGCTACTTGTACCATTTTTTTCAAACTTTGTGAGCATGTCATGTGTGTCTTTTTAGTCCATCATACTTTACTCTTCATTCTTGAAAAAGTAATTTGAGAAATTGCCTAAAAAGTAATCGGTATGAAGGCAATTGTTAAATATGGAATTTACAAAAATTATTAAGAATTATTTTTAGAAATTTCATTAAAAACTACTAGGATATTAGGTATCTATTATGTAAAAATGCAATTTAAATTATTAATTTAAAAAAAATAGAACCATTTAGGAGTGATAATCCTTTTATTACCACATTAATCCATAATAATTATAAACTGTTATCGAACAATCTAAGTAGTTCAATTATAGTTATTAGTGCAGTTAGTTGCAAAAAAATATTGTTTTTGCAGCAAGAGTTGTATGTTTGTCCAACGTGGCTTGCCGAGTGGAGTGAATAGTAGGGGAAGTGTACCGGTTTTGGCTTTAGTGCTAGAATTGGCCAACAATGCATATTTTCTAAAAAAAATGTGAATCCGTTTCAACAACGAAGAAAGTCCAGTGTTTAAAAATCAAGTTGTGCGGCGAGATACTATTTTTTGCTACGAAAAACAAACTGATATTTCTTGCCAAAAACTGGGATTGGCAAGATTGCAACTAGTTGCACAAATAACTATTATGCAAATGAAGCTCATCTGTGCGCTATATGATGGCCATTTAAACAAGCATTCTTTGCAAACAAACAAACAAACTGCAAACAAATATATTTTTGTTATTTCCACTAATATACAATCTGGAAAATATATTATTTTATTACGCAAACAAAAAATTATAATTATTTGAACAAATAATATGAAATGAGAGAATTGGTGTAGAATCCGTTGTTCCAAATAGTAGCGTTAGAGAGGGTACGTCTTATGAATAGGCAAGGTAAACATGCTCGAATCGATTATTTGTATGTATTAGAAAGGGGACTTACTATACAAATAACAAGTGGGTGAAGTCATGAACAGGAAATTTTGATGACTCGAAAAATTTTAATAATGCAAACCAAAATAAAGCAAGAATCGGAGACCCTCAAAATTTTACCAGAAGTTTCTTGGTGAGTCAAAAAGATCTTATCGATCTTTCCCGTTTGGATTGCCGAGTTTAAAAGTAAGTTTGAAGAATTATATAATGTGCAGTGAGAAAATATAAAGCAATGTTTAAGTATGTGAACAAATTAGAAAAAAAAAATTCTGGCCTTTTCTAAATATTTATTATCGTGATTTTTTCTGTAAAGTAGTTCACCACCTAACTTTTTAGGCGATTTTTTTGTAAGAAATAGTATTTCGGCCATAATTTTCGACCCAATTGTCCGATCTGACCAGCTTTCAGTAGAAAACATGGATCAGGATTCTACGCCGTATGCAACTTTTCGAATTAACAAACCGGTTGAGGGTTAATGCTTGGAAAACACATACAATTCGTTTTTTGGGCGAACATGTAGCCTTTACATATACTTAGTATAATAGGTGACAGGCAAAAATACAAAATTCCACGGCTTATAAAAGTGTACCCTAGTACGGGACGATATTGCTGCATACTGTTGTTGATTCACAATGCTAAATACAAACATATGAATATTCCCTTCTATTACCAACTTTTTCTGCTTATTACTGTGGCTTTTTGATACACCAACAAAAATGAGCAACAGCCAGTTCGATTCTCGGTCCGGTCTAGAATGTTTACGGGTTGAAAACTTTATCGACACCGTGGGCATACGTACATACTCATGCGTTGGCGGGCATAGAAAAGCTTTCAATTAATAACTATTTTCTCAGTTAATAGAATACTAAGTTGAAAAGCAGGCCAAGTTTCAGTTGGAACGTAGAGCCATTGAAGAAGAAGAAGATATTCATGCTTGTTAGTTGTTTGTCAATCTCAGGTTTGTCAGTGGCATACATAAGGGAAATCTGTATAAAATGCGCCGGTTGGGTAAAATGCGCCACCACCTTTTCTTGGTTTATATCCCAAATTTTGTCTCAAAGTCATAAGCAGCTGAAGCCAAAAAACATTTGTAAGCCGTCAAACGAAAAAAAAGTCAAAACGAAAAAAAAAATAAAAACCCAGATTAATCCACCTAGCAGTGATAGTGCCTTTCTCGTTTCTTTCGAGTGAGTAATTTCTACGCACTTTTGGTGAAAAAAAAGTATTTTGACCATAACTTCTGAGCCTATAGTCCGATCCGGCCAATTTTCAACAGGAAACAATGGGACCGGATACTGCATCGAATGCATAGCTACTTTATTTTACCGGAGTCGGTAAAATTGTACTGAGTTTTTGGACCACGGATCACCCAGTAATTACATCAGCAATATTTTACATTACCGAGTTTTCAGCATAAACGAAAATGTCAAATAAATATGAACATAACTGAGTTAGTCAGTAAATGAGGATTTGTTTTTTGGAAAAATATTTTACTGATTGGACAGTTTTTTAATCAGTGTTCATTTGCATAAAATAATAGTAATGAGCCTCCTTAGCCGTGTGGTAAAACACGCGGCTACAAAGCAAGACCATGCTAAGGGTGGCTGGGTTCGATTCCCGCTGCCAGTCTAGGCAATTTTCCGGATTGGAAATTGTCTCGACTTCCCTGGGCGTAAAAGTATCATCGTGTTAGTCTCATGATACACGAATGCAAAAATGGTAACCTGGATTAGAAACCTCGCAATGTTAATAACTGTGGAAGTGCTTAATTAATACTAAGCTGCGAGGCGGCTCTGTTCCAGTGTGGGGACGTAATGCCAATAAGAAGAAGAAGAAGAAGAAGAATAGTATGGAGAAATAATCCTTCATTATTATCATCATCACCAATGACATGTAGCATAATATGAAAGATTTTTTTTTTTTTTTTATTGACTTTATTAAGGAGACTTTCAGCCCGAGGCTGGCTCGTCTCCGCAATATGAAAGATGTCCAAAACGATAATTATTATGTAATTACATACACTCTGACTGGAGCTATACTCCATGATGAATTAATTTAAAAAGTTGCAAAGGCAGAGGGCAGCGGTTCTCATGATGCATTTCAACTTATTTTGTACAGCTGTGTGATCTGTGGTTTTATAAAACACAAAAAAAAGCTTACCTTTGGAAACCGCATGTCCAACCAGCACGACGGAAATAATTTACAAAATGGTTTTTAGTCTAATATGTAAGAAATAAACAACAAAACAAGAACGAGAAGCTCTACAACCGTGTTTAGCATTTTTTAAAGGCTAGTCGGTAAATTTTAATTTTTCATCGGTGGCGCTGTATAAATTTCTACCGACTTTTTGTGCTGTTCAGCAATTTACGGATTTGATTTGTTCAGTAAAAATAAGTAAACGTCTAAATAATCAACATAATTTTTTACCGGCACTCGGGAACATATTACTGACAAACGTCGTTGGTATAGGGACACGGCAGGTATTTCCGTCCATCGTCGTAGGGTCTAAAACCAATGAAAGCAACGTCCATTTGCCATAATTTCACTATAGCTGAACGTTTCTCCTCAGCTTACGATTTGGTACGGATGAGTTTAGCAAAAAAGTGTCTCTTCTATTGGTTTTTGAGACTATGACGAAAAGACGAAAATACCTGCCTTAACCCTACTAAAAAACTAGAATATCAGTAAAAAATAAATTTTGCAGTTGAAAATCGGCAAACAAAATACCGAACATTGAAAAGCTGGTTAAGTGTGTATAGCCTTTATGTATACTTTGTATACGAGAAAGGCAAAAAAAAACTTATGAGCGTAGACATATCAATCAATCCTACAAAAATCCAAATGTCTTCTGAATCGTTCGCATCTACATCCAGTTACCATTTTCTCGGGGAACCCCCATGATATTACCGCGGATACTATAGGACCTCTTTATGAAACTTAGTACGTATGTGCGCTATGAACGGGTAGCGTGACCAATCAACTATACCTCATGGTTACACTAGCGGGTAAGGACTTGGCCACTGTATTGACAGCATGGTTCTATTCTCGGCTACAGGCTACTCCAGCCCAGTGTATGAGATAGCTATATATGGTCTGGGTTATGCTAAATCGCACCAAGCGCCATTGAAAAGTTATTGTTTATTTCCGTTTGCTTTTACGGACTCTCTCTATCTTATTGGCATTACATCCCCACACTAGGACAGAGCCGCCTCGCGGCTTAGTGTTCATTAAGCACTTCCACAGTTATTAACTGCGAGGTTTCTAAGCATGGTTACCATTTTTGCATTGGTATATCATGAGGCTGGCACCATGATACTTTTATGCCCAGGGAAGTCGAGACAATTTCCAATCCGAAAATTGCCTAAATCGGCACCGGAAATCGAACCCAGCCACCCTCAGCATGGTCTGGCTTTGTAGCAACGCATCTTGCCGCACGGCTAAGGAGGGCTTTTACGTACTAAGTATCGCAAATTCATCAAAAAGGTGTTTCACCGAACCATGACCATCGACCATTTGAAGCAGCGAGAGATCTCGGATTGCCTGGTTTGACGTTGTGCCATTTCTACGAGCGACAGCGCTTACAAAGAGTGATTACTCTGCAGAAAAGGACTGGGAAATTGGGGGTTACTTGAATGGATTTATTGACTCGGTAATACTGACGATGGACGCATAGTTGTCCTTAAATTGAAACGATATCAACATGTTATTAGTCTGTTTCGGAAGCTTGGAGTGATGGGTCAGTAAAGGTACAATGGAGTAACTTTGTTGCATTATTGTACTTCTGGCTAGATTCTTCTTCTTCTGATTGGCATTACATCCCCACACTGGGACAGAGCCGCCTCTGGCTAGATTAATTGCCATAAATACCTGCTCTTGGATTACGTTGATAATTATTATTATTAATATCTTTATTAATGAGGTTTTCGGCCCTGGACCGGTTCGCCTCGTAAATGTTGATAATCTTCTATATAGACTAACGCAAAATGAACTCCCCCAAGAAATTATGACGTTTGAGCGGGTTGCATAATGAACTTTTGTTCGAGAAGACGAGCCGCTCAAATGTAGTAAAAATCCATCGGGTGAGTGAATTCGAAAACAACTGTACAGGTCTATACATAAAAATGAATTTCTGTCTGTCTGACCATTATAGACTCCGAAACTACTAAGCCGATCAGCGTGAAAATTTGTATGCAGAGGTTTTTTTGGGACGGGGAAGGTTCTTAAGATGGTTCGAGACCCATCCCCCCTTAGGAAAGGGGGGCTTCCATACAAATGAAACATAAATTTCTGCATAACTCGAGAACTAATCAGAGAATAAATCAATTTTAGATGAAGTTCGTCGGGTCTAAATAACTGGAATAAATAACTGGTCTTTGATGATTCTGCGAGCGTTACGGCCCATACAAATTTTAGAACCCTTCCATACAAAACACATTACGAGGGGGTGGGCTTTTCGGTAAAATTTAATGACAGCCGATGTCACTGAATACATCGAGAGTATTTATCATGGCAAGTGGATACGGTGGGTAAGATTTTCGTTGACTCTGTTTTGATTAATAATTGTTGCGATTACCGGAGGGGCCAACAGGAAGCCGCAATATTCTATATCAAGACAAAATTTTCAAAACGACTTATCTGCTTTTGTAAACAAAGATTCAAACGACGAATTGACGAATCTGATAGCTCTCCCACGCAAACCAACACCACCAACAGGAAGGTGAAGGTTTCCGCTACCTGTTGATGGTGTTAGTTTGCGTGGGAGAGCTATCAGATTCGTCAAATCGTCGTTTGAATCTTTGTTTACAAAAGCAGATAAGTCGTTTTGAAAATTTTGTCTTGATATTTTCTCGAGACACTCAAAAGGAAACCGAGAAGGAAACAATGGAACAGGATTCCGCGTCGAATGAAACTTGTTGCAAGCAAATCGGTTAAGAGTAAGTAAAAAATATGTTTTGGCCATAACTCCGAAGCCCATAGTCTGATTAAACCAATATTCGATAAGAAACAATGAGACAAGATTCTGCATCGGGCAAATCGGCTAAGAGTAAGTGCCTAAAAAATGAAAAAAAAAGTATTTTGGCCATTACTTCAAATCCCATAGTTCGAATCGACCAATTTTCAATACGAAACAATGGGACAGGATTCCGCGTCGAACGAAACTTGTTGCGAGCAAATCGGTTAAGGATAAGTGCCTGAAAAATGAGTGAGATTATTTTGCGCACACACATACACACACACATACACACACACATACACACACACATACACACAGACATCACTTCAATTCGTCGAGCTGAGTCGATCGGTATATAACACTATGGGTCTCCGGGACTCCTCCTAGCGAACATATAGCCTTTACGTATACTTTGTATACGAGAAAGGCAAAAAGGTAGTTTGATCATAACTTCCGATCCCATAGTCCGACCTGGCCAATTTTCAATAGGAAACAATGGGACAGGATTCTGCAGCGAATGCAACTTGTTGCGAGCAAATCGGTTAAGGATAAGTGCCCGAAAAATGAGTGACATATTTTACTCGATTTTTTTGTATGAATTTGTATTTTGACCATAATCTCCGATCCCATAGTCCGATCTGGCCAATTTCAAATAGGAAATAATGGAACAAGTTTCTGCGTCGAATGCAATTTGTTGCGAGCAAATCAGTTGATGATAAGTGCCCGAAAAATGAGTGACTTTTTTTACGCGATTTCTTCGTATGAATTTGTATTTTGGCCATAACTTTCGATCTCATAGTCCGATCTGGCCAATTTCAAATAGGAAATAATGGGACAGGATTCTGCAGCGAATGCAACTTGTTGCGAGCAAATCGGTTGAAGATAAGTGCCTGAAAAATGAGTGACTTTTTCTACGCGATTTTTTTGTATGAATTTGTATTTTGGCCATAACTTTCGATCCCATAGTCCGATCTGGCCAATTCCAAATAGGAAACAATGGGACAGGATTCTGCGTCGAATGCAACTTGTTGCGAGCAAATCGGTTAATGATAAGTGCCCGAAAAATGAGTGACATTTTTTGAGTAGTTTTGCGCACACACACACACACATACACACACATACACACACACAGACATCACCTCAATTCGTCGAACTGAGTCGATTGGTATATAACACTATGGGTCTCCGGGCCTTCTATAAAAAGTTTGTTTTTGGAGCGATCATATAGCCTTTACCGTATACTTAGTATACGAGAAAGGCCCCGCTGGGTTCCAGTTTAATGTTTGTTTATAGATTTCGTTTCTGCCCCTAAGAAGAATGTTGCCGACCCAGCTCCACTTCCGATCCCGAATTTCTGTTGCTATCGGCCTCTGGTGACAACGAAGATGGAGCTCGTTGTTTGAGATCCAGTTGTGAGGCCACCAGGCCCGAATTATATATCGCAGGCATCTGCTAATGAACACCTGCAGTCGTTGAGTGTTCTCCACTGATACACACCATGTTTCGCTAGCGTATAACAGCACATATTTCACGTTAGAGTTGAAAATTCGTATTTTGGTGCGTTCACTTATCTGCCTGTTTTTCCAGATATTTCTTAAACTCGCGAAGGCAGCCCTTGCTTTCTTGATCCGTGCGCCTATGTGGATCTTGGTACAGCAGTCGGACGCCATTTGGCTACCAAGATATTGGAAGCTTTCAACATTTTCCCCTGGCTCCTCTGGTTTTCGATCGCTCTATCGCGGCTTTGGCTTCTCTTCTCTCCTCTATCTTCCTCCAGGTCTCATCGGTGATCCATTGTTTTCTCTGGGTAAGCAGTTCGCCCAGATTGTTCTCGCTGGTGGCGATGAAGGCATTGTTGTTGGCGGTCCATTGGTCTTCCACGCTGCCACCTTCCGGAATATATGCAGCACGCGTCTCCAGTTCTTCAAGGAAGGACCGTTTCACCGTGGCATCTTCCAGTCGGCGTGTGTTGAATCGTCGTCCAACTCTTTCCTCCTGCCGACGAATCCGCGCAATGCGCAGACGTATTTCGCCGATGAGGAGGTGATGATCAGACGCGATATCGGCACTACGTTTATTCCGTACATCAAGAAGGCTCCGTTTCCATTTTCGGCTGATGCAGATGTGGTCGATTTGATTTTCCGTAAAGCTGTCACGGGAGACCCACGTGACCTTGTGAACCGGTCGATGAGGGAAGAGCTATACCCCGATCACCATGTCGTTATTGCCAAAAAATTCTGCGAACAGCTCTCCGTTTTCGCTAATTTCTTCGAGACCATGGCGTCCCATAATGCGCTCATGGTTCGAGTTGTCGGATCCGATCTTCGCATTGAAGTCGTCCAAACAGATCTTGATATCACCCTTCGGAATTCTATCTACGACGGCATTGAGTTGACTGTAGAAGTTCTATTTATCTTGCAGATCGGCAGCATCGGTTGACGCATAACATTGGATTATAGTAAGGTTTCGGACCCGTGTTCTAAATCTGGCAACGATTATCCTTTCACTTATAGATTCCTACTTCATAAGCGCAGAGTGTGCTTGAGCGCTTAGTAGGAAGCCAACTCGGCGATGCCGCGGAGCGTGTTCACCTCGTAAACCAGAGTATAGTAGAACTTGTTCCCACAGTGTTCTGTGTTCTCCAAAGTTTAGCCAACGGACTTCACTCAGTCCCAGGATCTCAAGCTTCATGCGGCGTACCTCATTGGCAAGTTGTGCCAATTTACCCTGCTGGGCTAGGGTTAAAACGTTCCATGTTCCTATCCGTGTCCGTTGTTTCGCGCTAAGAGTCGTCGCTGTAAAATCAGTCCGTATTCTTTCATTATCGGATTCTCGAACAAATTGATGTTTCGGGAACAGTAGGTTGTTGGCCCAAGGTTCCCTATCCACCGGGATGGGGCTGCCATCTTAGGTATAGCTTCCGGGGAATAGCATTTCATACTCAGCCGCTGGATGTCAGAACAGACGCTGTTGGAGCCGCACCTCCTTGGTGGACAGACGCTCGATCAGTCGGGTCAAATTTGTTTAAAGTCCCACCCAACATCAGGACTAGGCTAGTGCGCTTTGAGCGGCACACGGTCGCTTTGATAGGGCCTGCTTGGGGACACATGCAGCTTTTTATAGAAGTTCAACAGAGCCCACTGTCGAACCCCACCGCATCCTAGACAGACCCCACAGGACGCACCCTCTCACTCTAGCTGATGTCAGAAGGACAACAGTGCCCAGGCTGCACTACCAGCTAAGTACGCAACTCTTAGCTGGCGGTCAATTGTCATCGGAAGACCCGTGGAAGCGTGAGTATTGGAACTTGTGAGGACCAGAGCTATGTTAAGCGCCCTTTCACGGATGTCAACTCACCATTTCGCAGCCCATTTTAAGGAGCAGTAAAGAAAATGAATAAGAAAGAACTGGAATTCTTTCGAATGGATATATAAAACTTCCAAGACTTCATTTGCTTTACTGTAATAATAGAGGCATTATAAAAGGTTGACCGTTAGAATGCTTCATCAGTTACACCAATTAATGTTGCATGAAGATATGGAAACGACTCCAATTGTAGCACTTCAGATGCTAAAGCAAATCTCTGATCACATACAAAAATGACAGTATCAGGGACTTCTTGGAACAAGATTTCTTCGCATCGCATTTCCTGAAACATTATTTTTGGATAATAGACTAAAACGTTCTTGACGTTTAGTGTCATTCATCCACTATTCGTGAAAGCTCTCCTACGAGCTTCCAGTTTTCAGCGTCTGTTAAATTCCAGCTCCCATGCTTCAGCATTGTCTTCATAGTGGATTGGCAACCTCAGGCCTTTGTTCGCAGTACTAACTGGAATGACGGGTTGGAAATTGCAAAGAATGAAATTTTGTCCCAATAGAGATCTAATTAAAGCGAGGAATTATAAATAAACAGCAACACGCTCACTTGATTATTTGAAATATGAAATCAAGAAAATTGTGTTTATGAAATAAAACCCTGATTAATCCACCAAACGGTAATGGCGTATTTCTCGTGTTTTATAGAAATTTTATTTTGTTCATAGCTTTGAAGCTCATAGCGCGATGTGGCCTATTTTCAATAGAAAATAATGGTACATGATTCTTCGGCGAATGCAACTTGTTGCAAGCAAATTAGTTAAGCTGAATCGATTGGTATATATCACCATTTTTTTGTTCAATCGATCTTTAACCATCCTTTCACTTTAACCAAAAGCACCTGTTAAGTGTTTTGATACCGGCCAGGCGGTGGACCTCAGAAGTTCGTGTCCTAAGAGAAGTGTTTAGGATCATCCTTAGGAACTTGTTTTGCACTGGTTGCACTGGTTTTAGCGCAGCTCTCCCAGACCGGCATGCTGTATTCGATCACGGGGAGGATGATTTGCTTGTAGATAATAAGCTTATTTTTCAGGGACAATAACGACCAACGGTTTATCAAAGGGAACAACATCTCGCCGAATTAGAAATTGGCCAACTGGTAAAAAATAGTTCCTCGCTGCCAATGCCTTGAAAAATGTTAAGCTCATTCTGTAACGAACAATTAGATATTTAGGCGCAGCGGGTTAAAAAATCAACCACACTCCAGAGGAAAGTCCCATCAGTCATTCAGGAATTATCAGCGACTCTATTTATCATCACCACCAGCAAACCACGCCACGATATCACCAGTAACTCCGAAAAAGCCCATCAAGTTGAAACGCCTTCTTATCCGTCGTTCAAGTCGCCTAGGTCTGATGAACGCTCAAGAATTCCACCTAGGTACCTACCGGGGAAAAAAAAGCATTGCCACTAGACCTCTACCTTCACGCGCATTTGGTGCACTCCGCAGCGGTGAGGTTGTTGTGGACGGCGAAAATACCGAAAACTAGAGCATCATCATCAGTGATAAGCTCACTCAACGGAAGGCTGAGCACGTAGTTCCATCAACTGTGGAGGAATGAAAAAAAAAAACAGCGGCCGTGTTCGACCTGGATGAGTTATCACCAAAATGCCAAAAGCGAGAAAAACGCGGGCCCCAAAATTATTAAACGAAACATTCTGCTCTACGGGCTATCGTGCCTATCACGGGCGAACCGAGAGGGCGTCGTGTTTAGGAGTGCGGAACTGGGCGGAGAAGGCTTTTCTTCCAGCGCGCGTTGGATACGGTTAATCATTACTTTTGTAATTTAATTAAAGATGAAAAATTCAACTGCGCCGCAGATAGGTACATAAGTCGCTGGCGGAGCGCTGTTATCGCTGGAGAAAATTTTCAAGAGTTCGGTGGAAAATTAAAATTCATAAGAAGACATATGACGAGACCAACAAAATAGAACAGATAAGCAAGTTAGCAGTTGAAATTTTCGTTACCCCTTTGCTTCAAGCGTCCAAAGACGCCACCAGCTCGGCACGTGAGGTACCTCGATTTCACTTTGAAATTTTGGGAAGTTTGTTTGAACTTTATTTTCCGCTCGGTGCCGACAAGGTGAAAACAGTTAAGATTTGTAATTGAATGTGTCATATTTACAGACGCGATGGAGCAGTTTTACTCATCTGATGGATAGAAAATGCTCATGTGTAAAGTATTCTGAAGAAGTTTGAAGCGAATTTGGGTCATTGTGCGGATAAGTAACTTATAGGTACTACGTATGCGTATTTGTAAGCATGGTTAATGTTGAACAAGTGGAGCAGTAGCAGAAGCGTCATGACAAGGATTCTGGAAAAGGTAACATAGATCAAACAATCGAATGCTTGAAGTACGTAGCATCTCACGTTGGACTGGACAGCAAGTAGAACACTTTTTGATATGCACCATAGGTCAGAATGCGGTTAAGTTGGTGGTTATTGGGCTTGCGCCATTTCGAAAGGTCTATTTCCCAGACTTTGAGGTTTTCGTACTTCCATCCAGATTATTTTTCTCTAGTTGCTCCACTACAAATGTCTCATTTTATCTAAAGTTTTTCATTTCACTTCATAACCTTACAATGATTTGTTTTGAAAACTATCAGTGTTTCAAATCGAAACTCAACATCCCAAGGTAACAAACATCTCTCGGTAGGTAGTGTGCAAACAGAAAAAAAAGTACACGGAAAAATCACATCCTGGAAACAGCCACAACAGCACAGTGTAATCTATTTCCACGATTTTACCCTCCCATCCAGCGGAACATGACACAAAAAAGGTTTGGTTGCCTCCGCCGAGACCAACAAGCAAGCGAGACAACTGCGCGCGAGAGGACGAATCTATAGAATGAAAAAAAGGATCACCCAAAGAGGATGTATCGAAATTTTTTCGCATTTAATAGCGAAAATATGCAAATGAGATTTATTTGATACATTCAATGCGTGCCCCCTTCCTCCGATTTCCGCTTCCATGGACACATCCGTTCAATCCATCCGTCGAAAATCAATATCAAACGTTCAAACGGCAAAGGCCACCCCGGCTGTGTAAAAAAGACCTACATATAATCTTTAAATCGATATAAATTATTTGGTTACACAGCACCGACAGCTAGGCACAAGGCTAGAGCTTTGGTTCTTGGGTTGATGATGACGGCGATGGGTGCCATTATTCCTCACAGCCCGCTGCATCGAATTTATATTTATGGCAGACGATTTCCGTTTGATGAACATCAGGCCTCAACATTTGCACTCCGAGAGCAATCCTGGACAACCTCAGCAAGAAGTCACCTAAGCATAATGTGTATATCAATAGATTCGACGAATAGTAATCGAATTTTAAGCCACATATATGTCACAAACGACATTTCCCTCAGAATTCACCTTCATTAAGGCGAATGAAAGCAGTTTGTAGGAAGCTCCCCATTTTGGCAATCATCATCTCACACCGACCAACGTTCTAAAATTCGAACGATTTGTTAACCTGTAGAGCTGCATCTGCTATTTAACTCCATCATGTTCCACAAATCGAAGCACCCCTAACCGAGAACAAACCATCATTTGAATCGAATTTCATCACCACCGTCAGCAGCAACTGCACCATAAGCAGTCGCAGCCGAAAGGGTTCTGCAGTGGGTCCGAGCCCGGTGCGGCAGGATTGATTGGGTTCGGGTCGGGGCCTAACCGTCGTCCTCGCCGGCTCTCGGTGGCGGTTTGGTTTGGTGAAATGAACGAGAGTGAGAATAGGAAAAAAAATTGACACGTTGGATACACACAATTTTTATGCAAATTTTGTGCAGTTTCATTTTCTATAAATGAAATTGAAAAATTGAAGGAAGCATTGACGAATGGTGCCAATCGGAGAAATGAGCATGGAATAATAGGAGTACTAGGGCGAATCGAACACCATTGAGAAGCAGCAGCATAGGGGCAGGGCTGCTCCTGTCGGGCTGTCGGGATGGAAAATTGTCAAACCTCGTTTGCTCGATTGTGTCAGATGGCACTCAACATAAATCAAATTCCGGGACAACTATTCTCATTTCTTGCATAAATTATAAGTTACCTGCGGTGGAAGTAATGCTGATTGAAGCATGTGGGGCATCGAAGTGTGAAGGTTGGAAATGTATTTTCATTGGGAAGTAATGAAATACGTTAAATATATTATTAAGTGTGGTGTTTGGTCGTAACTGTTGATCCTTCAGTTCAAATTTTTGAAGGGAAGCTAATATTATTTCATCCCAGAGAAAAACAGCAAAAGTTACGATATTCTTGGTTAGACTCAGAAACGTTTTCGAAACCGTACGAATTGATAATTTCGTTGCATTACTTTCATTTCTTCTAGATAAAGGTCGTCCACGATAAAATTACAAGACACCAAAATTGCTGTTACTTTTTCAATAGCGTTTGATATTTGTATGTTTTTTAAACTTTTCTGTTTTAACAGTCATAACACAGAAAGTTTACCATTTTCGCTCGATTTAACGATGCATTTCATCGATGCTCAACTGCCATAAAAAAATTGGAAAATCCTTGATAGGTGTTGCTTTCGTCGTAAATGGAATGTGAAGCACGACCCTGATCTTTCAGGATTGGTATTAATTAGGAAGCTAAAGATAATACGCTCGATTTAGATAACAATTACTCACAAAAATCTGAAAAAAATTGAAAATATTAAAGAATTGATAATTTGCTGATTGAGTCCATTGCAAAACCAGAATGTCTTAGAAAATCTACGATAACCAAAGTAATAGTAAGGCTAGCTACATTCTATGTGGGGCGAAAGCCCTCTTTAGCCCCCTGTACCTACGCCAATGATTATTGGTTACTAATTTTTATTCATGTTAACATAATAAACGAGACCTGGAAATGTTTAGAAAGGTTGCAATATACCATATTCGAAATCAGTGGCGCCGGGAGTGGGTGGGACACGTAGGACATGTCCTACGCATGAAAATACTTGGGTGGGACACTCGAAGCATTGTCCTACCCATGATTATGACAAAAACTTTAATACTAAATATCAAATTGAATATTGATGCAGATATTAGATAACAAGAATCTGTATATTAGTTAAAGAAAGATTTCAGAGCTAATCAAAGGATTTTGCTAATATCCAAAAAAAAATCTGGGTTTTGAAAAGATTTTTCCCTAAACAGTCTCTCGAGATTTTATTATGATTCCAGGACATCCAACATTGATTCAAGGACGTCTGATGGTTTTCCCCAAGAAGTCTAATCCTTTTTTTTACTGTTTTCTGGTATTTCGTATATTTTGTTGAAAACTGTCTAAAAGCTGTAATGGTCCTTGGTGAGTCAGAAATATTCTTAAAAGTACATTTTTTGATTTCCTAAAAGTTTCTTGGGAAATCACACAATGTAAAATGTACATTTGTTCTCTTTACATTCACTACATGAAATGGAAGTCCGAAATCCGGAGTGCCATAAATAATGGCATAAATACTCTGTGAGATTCATAAAGATTTCTGAAAATCCTTTACGAGATTTGATAATCCTGTAAGATTTTTGGACGATTTAAAGTTACTTGTGTGGTCTCTAGCCTTCCGAAATTCCAATGGATTCCAGATAGTTTTAAAGATAGTGATATCCGGTTGACACCATTAAAAATCTGCATAGATTGTCTTGAATAATTTGAGTATTATACTCGGCGATATCTCTTAAAGTACAAAAGGATTCCTTTAAACCTTAAGATATTTCTTAAAAGTAGCTTAGATTACAGAGTGTTACAGTGAAAACATTTATATAGTTTTTCTCAGCTATGCTATAGCTTACCATTATGAGAATGCAAAAGCATGATGGACCGTGCTTCTGTGGTACCCGTCGTTTCGATCGAAAAAAAAAGCGCGATCCTCCTCAGAATACAGAAGGCAATGGGCGTGCGTGGTTATTTTCTCGTCGATAAATAATTTAGTGTTTGATAGATCATGATTCTGTAGTGCGCATGATTTGATCGGAAGAGGAACGATTCTTCTCAGGACGCATAGTCCGTCGGCCGTGCATTGCACTGAGTAGATTTAGAATCGTGCTATCGCTCATCAAGCGAAACACATCAATAAAGTTTGAAATAATTATTTTTTGATAGCTTACCAAGATTATCTTCTAAACTAACCAATTATTCCTTTCCCGTAGTGCACACGGAGATGCAGAGGATTCATTGGTCTCTTGAAACAATGAGTGTTGAACTTATTTTCTTCTTCTCATCCCAAATTGACTGTAAGTGCGTAACCGGCATCGTTGTTGGTTTTGAATTTATGAAACTCTAAAGCATGTACACGTACAGTGAGAATAGTTGATTCTCGGCCAATCATGAACTATGAAGAAGAATATAGCTTTTTCAATAGAATCGAGATTTACACCTAAGTTATTCCTGTCAAATTCGTTTTTCTCCTGTTTGATAAATCTTTTTATTTGTCCTACCCACGTCTCGGAAGGTGACCGCGCCTCTGTTCGAAATGAATGCACAGATTAACACGCTCCACTGCTTAGGGTGGCCATCTTGCCCCACATTCCCCTAGTAACACTGTAACCAATTGTTTTCGTGAAGTTTATTTACAGACAGAGCGTGGACTCCCAGCGCCCTTGGCGAAACCGTTATTAGGCACCCCTTACTTTCATGCGTGTTCAAAACAAGCATCATTATAAGAGCTTGGCCTTAGTCCCTTCTCATTGCTTGATCCCGGGATTGAGAAGCGGGCTCTTTGGATAAGGTGGGTGCTATGGATGATGATATCTACAACCGGAAAATCATCTTCGATGAAATGGAAAAATGGGGAATTTGGTTGATGGCTGTATTCAATTAGTCCGCAGATGTCGAAAAGTCCATGGTTTAAAAAAATGAATATGGGACGAGACTTCATTCAAACCGCGTGTCGTCTAATGTCCGATCACTATACTCCAAATGCATATCCTTTCAGAGTGAAGCTCTCGGGAGCCAATTTCTGTGTTGGCGGCGAGGATTTTCAGGATATTGATCACGTCGTGAGCGTGCGAGGAGCGTGGTCCTAAGTCTGCGCCAAAGAAACATCTCGGGTCCGAGGAAAACAACCAAAGCTTATTAGGGAAGTGTTGGTGGGACTTGATCTTGATTATATATCCCTTGTTCACCAAATTTTGAGAGTTACTAATGTAAAACTGTAATCATAGTCCGCCCATCCTCTTGCATGCCGTCTCTATAACCAGCATAGTCCATATGTTTCAATAAATAGGAAAGGAAGTAACGATTATTAAAAAAAACAGCAGATTTCTAAAAATCCCTTTTCTAGAAATTTTAACGGTTTTCTGACAAATTTAATAAACCCACGCAAATAAAAAAAAAACTAGAAAAAAAGACAGACTTCCTTGTTGTGAATTCACGCACTAGTAGATCGGACGTAATCGCACCAAGAGGAATTCTACTTTAAAGTGGATCGAATGACCTCGGAATCGCCATTAGACCTTGGTCAGTGGTTTGAAAGAACTTCTGTACTTGAAATAAACTTTAACTTTGGAGAGAATTGGTAGAAGGTAGGAATAGCGATTGGACATATCAAGAAAAAACGAACTCCGAACCTATTCAGATCAAGATATAATAATTCCTGGAGTGGGTCTATCGGAAGTTTGGTGGCGTTGGTTGACAAGTAAATTTCAACTTTTAAGTAGCTCAGTTGCCATCATTACTTAATTCTTTTAATAAGTGCTTCGTTTAAAGAACCGAAAATAAAACCAGATTCAAAACATCATCGAAAATTGAACGGCTTTTAACGGGATTTTTTACAGTCTACACTGTGTTTCGCCTTTGGCGTATTGAAGTATTCATCTAGGACTTCTTCCCCAGAAACTTGGTCAAATATTCTTTTGTCTCAATTGTATTTCCTGTTCAACTCAAGTATCCAAACGCGTAAAAAACCTCGATTAGATTTGTCATCATTTTTCATGAATCTGTGTCAAAAGGTCGAAGGTCAGAAGGTCGAAGGTCAAAAGGTCGAAAGGACAAAAGATCGAAGGTCAGAAGGTCAAAAGGTTGAAATTACAAAAGGTTGAAAAGACAAAAGGTCGAAAGGACAAAAGGTCGAAAATACAAAAAGTCGAAAGGACAAAAGGTCGAAAAGACGAGAGGTAGAAGGTCAAAACGTTGAACGACAAAAGGTCAAAAGAACAAAAGGTCGAAAGGACAGAAGGTCGAAGGAACAAAAGGTCGAAGGAACAAAAGGTCGAAGGAACAAAAGGTCGAAGGAACAAAAGGTCGAAGGAACAAAGCTCGAAAGTACTAAAGGTCAAAAGGACGAATGGTCGAAGTTCAAAAGGTCGAAGGACAAAAGGTCGAAAGGACAAAAGGTCGAAAGGACGAAAGGTCGGAGGAAAAGAAGGCCGAAAGAAAAGAAGGTCGCAAAAGGACAAAAACTAAAAGAAAAAAAGGTTGAAAAAATAATTGGGTCAAAATGTCGAAAAGACGAAAGATAGAAGAGACAAAACAAACAAAATTTGAATGGACAGATATTATAGGTTTCGTTCCAATAATCATAGGCGTTAATTCAAACACTCAAATTTTTGCTTTCTCTCAAAATCACTATTTTGCTTTCTAAAACCGATCTGAACATATTTTAAGCAAAATAATAATTTCTCGATTTCATCAATTTCACCTTTTAAGAATTTTGTTTTTCTAACCTAGCAGCACAAATCAGGCCAACTTGGTTAATACAACTTAAATGTAATAGAATTCAGTTGTATATAGGCTACGGCAACCTCTATACTACAAGTGTGATGCTCAGGTCACAGTGGTTCCATTCCCTTAGAAGGGCGGTCATAAATATAAATTACGGAAATTATACGGTAAATTGGTGTACTTTTAGTATTTTTCGGGTTAAACAGCCTATTTTTTAATTATTTGGTAGGCTCAGTCATTATCATACTTTACGGAGCCGATTTCAGTATTATATGCAAAAATCCAACAAACAACGTTCAATTTACATTGTTGAGGAAGATGCGTGGGTGGGAAGATGCTTGTTATTGTGAAAGTAGTAAACGAAAATAAACCTGATCAATCCACCTAGCGATGTTAATGCCTTTCTAGTGCATATGCAAAAATAGTATTTTTGCCATAACTTTTAGACCCATTGTGCGATCTGGCCAATTCATATTAGAAAACAAAAGGATATGATTCCATGTCGAATGCAACTTGTCCCGAACAAATCGGTTAAGTCTAGATCAACATTTGAAAAAGGGCGTAACAGCCATAATCTATTCTTTCTGATTCTTTCTTTAATAATCTTAATTTAATAATCGGCATACAAATAGCTCTTGAATGACTGCTAAAAATTTAAATATCTTCTCAGAGATGTCTAAGAATGGAAATCGGGGAGAAACATGCTTTTCAGTACCATAAAGTTGACCATGATAAAGAAAACATAATACTCGTGTTCATCAATTTTGGTAATTTTTTACCATCGATTATTTATTTCCAAGCTCAGTCGCAGACTGTGGTAACTGAAATGCCATTTCGGCAGCCTGAATATGAATACACTTAAAGGATGTAGCCTTCGCTCCATGGCTTAGATGATGAATCGTTAATTACCAATCAATTTAAGACTTTTAAATAGAATCGCGCCAAAATCTAGCCTAGCACGATACGATCAAAGTGCGGCGTCATTAAGCGCCTGCGTGATTCAAGTACTCAGCCAACAGCTCCGAAGGTCAAGCTCAATTGAAATCCGCCGAAGATGTTGAGAGAGAAAAGGTCGCGACTGAATCCGAAACATTAGCGAACATCTCAGCGTAAGCTTACAGACTTCCGAACTATTTCAATGAAGTTCGCGAGAAATGCCGAATTCCTGTTCGGCCGAGGTCACCGTATTTAATTTGAGGGTAACGGTTTCAAATTCAATTTCTCTCAAACCGCCAACTGAAGCAGAAGTGTCGCGCCTTTTTGTCCGTGATTCGTTTCTTGTTGAAGTGTAAGTTAAGCAACGTGTTAGACTTTCTTTATTTAATTCTATTTCTTTTTGTTAAGTAGTGTCAAGTTTGCTTAACAAACGTAATTATGTGTGTGCGTTAGGATCAGTTTGTGCGTTTCTCGAAGAAAATGTCCAGGTAATGTGCTCCGCGTGCTCGTTGTTTCTCGTGCATTGTGTATAATTAATTGTCCTTTATGTAGCTGAGCGCTACGTTTGTCGCAGGCAACCGCGTCACACCGCCATCGTTGGGACGAAAGATTCCCGGCATCCGTCGCCGGAGGCCAACCAGGTGGATTGGCTACGTCACCAACGGCCACTCATCGCTGCGAACATCGATCGCTTTCCGCCGTCTACCAGGATCGCAGCATTACTGGTAGGCGAACAACAGTCGGTGAGTCAAGAGATCTTTTTTGTGGAGTGGGGCGTCCGGTGAGGACGCCTCGGAGGATTTTTTTTGTGCCGACCGTAGGTCGATGATTGATTGAGTCAGGAATTTGGACACGTCCATAATATTTTGAGGTTGGATGTGGAACTTATAAAACGTGCGCACGTAACGTAATTCGTGAACGTCCCATCCAACACGTAAAAAAATTTGATGTTGTTTATTATTAATATGTCTAATACTTTTTTGCCAAAGCAGGCGCTTAATGACATGTATAAGAAAAAACTTATACATCGCATTAGTCACATACATTCGGAAACTTATACTTTTCATTAACTTATGAATGTTATTAGCTTTTTGATATGGGATCATTCATTAGGTGGCATAATGAAGAGTATAAGTATTTTCGAATGGTTTTTTTGCCATAACATATAAGGTTATTTTTTTACGTGAACCTCTATTGTCAGACACCCGGGTGTGAAGCTTTTCGTCGTTCGTCACATCGTCGAGGGATGGCTGAATGGGAATAGTATGGAGTAGAGCACAATGCATGAGCACAAGTAGATAGATAGAGTAGATAGAAAAAAACGCACACACAGACAGGACAGGTGTAGCGCAATCAACGAAACTCAATTGACAAATATACAACATCAAGCATGCTTCTAAGATAATGAATAGTAAACTTACCTTTGCGTTCCAATAAAAGCGGTTTATACTATGGAAATATTATATTATTGTTAAATGTTCTTGCGTAGTCAGTAGGCGGGCTGGATCGATCTCCTCTTCGGAGTATTTCAAATGGACTCGCCCTGAGGCAGTCTCAATCGGGCAAATTTAGACGCGTCGTGCGGTCTCCGAATGGAGTGGCGCTTAAGCCGCACGATTTTAAGAGCATCGCCCAGCGCCGACTACAAGGATATTCAAAAAGAAATTGAAGCGGTACACAATTAAATTGAGCAAAAAATATGATATTTGTTAAACAAACATAATTTTGTTATTTGTTTACCCTCAGGTTTCTCGTGGACGGTTGCAGATGAAATAGCCTTTAGATGAAAGATTTAAGTGTAAATATTTACTCAGAGGATGTTTCTGTAGGAGATTTGAAGGGGAAACATACTTTCTTAGTGGATGAAGAAGATAACAAAATTGAGTAGAAAATTGTGTTTTCGTCAAAGAAACATAGTAAAGCTATTTGTTTACCATTTGCTTGGTCGCAGCTGAAATAGCCTTTAGACGACAGATTAGAGTGTAAATATTTACTCACAGGATGTTTCTGGAGGGGACTTGAAGAGGAAACATACTTTCTTGGATGATGAAGATAACAAAATTTAGAGGAAAATTGTGTTTCCGTCGAAGAAACATAGTAAAGTTATTTGTTCATTATTTGCTTGGTCGCAAACGGTTGCAGCTGAAATAGCCTTTAGATGACATATTAGAGTGTAAATATTTACTCACAGGATGTTTCTAGAGAAGATTTGAAGGGGAAACATAGTTTCTTGGATGATGAAGATAACAAAATTTAGAAGAAAATTGTTTTTCCGTCGAAGAATCAAAGAAAAGTTATTTGTTCACCATTTGCTTGGTCGCGAACGGCCGCAGCTGAAATAGCCTTTAGATGACAGATTAGAGTGTTAATATTTACTTAGAGGATGTTTCTGGAGGGGATTTGAAGGGGAAACATACTTTCTTGGATGATTAAGATAACAAAATTTAGAAGAAAATTGTTTTTCCGTGGAAGAAACGTAGAAAAGTTATTTGTTTACCATTCGCTTGGTTGCAGATAGTTGCAGCTGAAATAGCCTTTAGATGATAGATAATAGTGTAAATATTTACTCAGGGAATGTTTTTGGAGGGGATCAGAAGGGGAAACATATTTTATTGGTGGATTATAATAATGAAATTCAGAAGAAAATTGTGAATCCTTTCATCAAACACAGTAGAGTTTTTCGTTGACCATTTGCTTGGATGCGGACGGTCCCTGCTGAAACAGCATGTAGATGACAGATTAGAATGTAAATATTTACTCAGAGGATATTTCAAGAGGGAATTCAAAGGTGAAACATAAGTTTCATGAGGTATGCCAACATTTTCACGTATAGTTTATTTAACTGGATTATCTTAAATTCGAAGACTTATACAGAGCATATTAGCTCAAATTATATAAAAATGACGATTGCATCTTATATAGTATACCATGAAGTAGCAGTTTAGGGATAACTTGTTGAATTTCGATAAAGTCAGGTTTTTGGATATATGACCTATGGGGGAACCACTGTGGGTAGTTTAGAATTAATTTTTAACCAGATTTGAACAAGCATTGAACTTTATATTAGGGGAAGGTGGGGAGACTTGATCCCCTGGGAGGCTTAATCACCCCCTGTTTTATCAAGAAAGTAGTTTTGTTCTAGCGTACATTTTAGTATAGCTCCTCTAGACAAATGACCTTTATGTGATGAGTTATTTGTTAGATTGACAACCTTATTTATATATGTTTTGAACTTCCTAAAGTTTTTTTTTGGCCACGCAAAATTTGAACAACTTGTCATAACAATGATCAAATGCATTCGTTTTCGAAAAATATCAATAAATCAACCCCATATTGAGTAACGGTGATTAAACCAACTAAATAAAGCTTTCGTTTTTTCCACAGCACAAAGTCATAAATATGCTTAATGATCTGTACTGATAAAAATGTCAACACTCCATCAAAGTTTTAGGATATTTGGATTTGAAGTTATTGCCTCAATATGGGGACACATGATCCCCCATTAGTCAACTATACAAAAATAAGGCGAAAAAAAATCTGTTCTCAGGTTTCTAATTTTTTTGTAGATTTGACAGATTTGATAAAGGGTTGGCAGGAAAAAATATTTATTGCATAGATATCATAGAAAGGGGATCAAGTCTCTCCAAATTTTGAATTTGCATGTGCTTTCGAATTAAAAAACAAAAATCGTTCATGTATAAGCACAGCAATTCGAAAATTCATCGTATTTTGAAAGAAAAATATTTCAAAAATATGAAAGAAAAGAAAATTAGAAAGTCTGTGTGGAAATCGCGTATGCTTATTTATTTTTGGCTGTGATACATCGGAAATCAGAAAAGGGGTTCAAGTCTCCCCAGTCTCCCCTATTGATCGACATCAAAAACTGTTTTGAACTCTGAACAATTAAAAATTACAAAAAAATATCAAAGAACCCCGTCTAAAGATGCTATTGAGCGTTAGAGGGTAACTAGCTGACTTCATAAAATGAAACAATAATGAGGAACCGTTCACAAATTACGTGACGCAAGTTTGGGTATTGCGAGGCGAACCGGTCCAGGGCCGAAAACCTCATTAATAAAGATATTAATAATAAGTTTGGGCAATTCTATATACCTCCCTGCTTTACAGCGTAACGTAACGGTTTCTAATATTAAAAATAAATTTATAATATTTGTTTATATTTACTTTATATTTACTTTACCGTTCAAATGTATCCTCTTTTGAGAAAAATTAATATCATTAGAAGATGGTATATTAAACCAAAAAAATTTATATTTCGAGTAATCATTTTGATGAAAATAATTGAAGAACTAGTTTCAGGAATTAAAATGTATGTAAACAAAGCCTAGCAACACTTTGACGAAGTTATTGATTTGAGCAATATATCTCTTAAAAATACCCTATATTGGAACAAAGGGAAAATTGTAGAATGAAATATTAACAGGTGAAAATTTCAATATAAATATGCGAAACTCAAAAGAAAGCCCTATGATTGGAAGAAGGAAAAATTAAACAATAAAATATAATCAGGTGAAACACAAATAAATACAAATATGCGAAACCCGAAAGAACAGTCTATGACATAAAGAAGGAAAAACTCAACAATGAAAATCAGTTTAAACACAAATAAATTTAAATGTACGAAACTCGAAAGTAAAGCCTATGATTAAATGGAGGAATGAAATATTATCACATGAAGCGCAAATAAACATAAATGTGCAGAAGAATGGTTGGTTAACAATCGAAGTTTTGGCTAATGTTTTTTAATTTCAACCTCCTATCCCATCTCACCTTTTGACTTTAGATCTTATGACTTTCTACTTTTTGATTTGCCACTTTTTCACTTTCGACCTTTTGTCCTGCAACCGTTATTCCTATCTTTTGTTTTTCGATCTTTCGTGCTTTCAACCTTTTGACCCTCCGACCTTTGACTTTCGACCTTTTGTCCTTCGACCTTTTAACCCTTCGGCCTTTTGTCCTTTCGACCGTTTGACATTCGAACATTTGTCCTACAACCGTTCTTTCGACCTTTCATCCTTTCGACCTTTTGACTCAAATTTTTTGTTTCGATCTTTTGACCCTTCGACCTTTAAGATTTTTTGTTTCTACGTTTTGTCCCTACGACCTTTTGACTTTTCTCTTTATTGTCCTTTCGACCTTTTGACCTTCGACATTTTGTCCTTCGACCCCTTGATCTTCGACCTTTTGTCCTGCCATCATTTCTCATTGTTCTGGTTTTCAAGTCCCACCTAAGGCCTGGCGCCCTTGGTGGGGGCCAACCTAGTCAACCACACGCTACGGCGCTGGCTACAGATCTTCTTCAAAAAGAAGAATTTCACCAATATTTTTTTACTTTGTTTTTGTTATTCCATAATTGATATAGATGGTTGGTTGGCTGGTTGGATGGCCTCATATGCCCAATCTATAAGAAAAGGCACAGACTAGAGTCACCCTTCTGATATCCTATTTAACAGACTGAGACCGCTTGAGCAGTCCTTCGTCGGCGAATACCAGGCAGGTTTTCGTGAGGGCCGATCAACGACGGATTAGATGTTTAGCCTGCGAATGATCCTTGATAAATTCCGGGAGTACAACTTGCATCTCTCACCATCTGTTCATTGATTTCAAAGCAGCGTACGATTCAGTGTAGAGAAATGAGCTGTGGCACATAATGTTCGAACATGGTTTTCCGGCGAAACTGATTAGACTGATACGTGCAACGCTGGATGACTCGAAATCAATTTCTCGGATTGTAGACGAAGTGTCAACCTCGTTTGTGACCTTAGACGGATTGAAGCAGGGTGATGCACTTTCTAATTTATTGTTTAACATTGCACTCGAAGGAGCGTGCAGAGGAACGGTACTACACGAGCAGCACACATGTTGTACATAGATCATAGTAGCTTATGTGTGACCCGATTTAGTCACAATTAGATTGCTGTAACCAGTTTCATTAGACTTGTGCTGCTTGGGCTATCATCACACGGTCGCATATCCTCCTGGGCTTTGCGGACGACATCGACCTTATTGGAATCGATCACATAGCAGTAGTGGAGGCTTCTGTCCCACTGAATAGGAAGACGGCGAGGATAGGCTTAACCATTAACTCTACCAAGACAAAGTACATGGTGGCAGGTAGAGATAGGGGAAGACCTAGTGGTGTTGGTGCAGAGGTAGTGCTTGATGGGGATGTGTTTGAAGTTATTGAAGAATTTGTTTACCTTGGAACGCTTGTGACATGTGACAATGACGTTTCCCGTGAAGTGAAAAGACGTATTGCTGCTGCGAATAGGGCCTTTTACAGATTACGTAGCCAGCTTAGGTCCCGCAACATGCAGACGGAAACGAAATTTGCTCTATACAAAACTCTGATTCTACTAGTGGCCCTTTATGGACATGAAGCATGGACATTAAAAGAGGCGGACCGGAGAGCTTTCTGGGTTTTCGAGCGACAAGTGCTGCGTACAATACTCGGAGTGAAACTAGAAAATGGTGTGTGGCGCAGACGCATGCGGTATCAGGTATACAAGGAAGAAAATATTGTGAATCGTATAAAATACGGCAGACTTCAGTGGGCTGAACACTTAGTGTGAATGTAGGAAGAAAGAATAGCGAGAACAATATTCAACAGAAAAACCAGATAAGAGCCGGCGACTTCGTGGAAGGCCACGGACACGCTGGCTGCACGCGGTGGAATCGGTCCTGGGGACCCTAAACATTCGGGAAAACCGGAGGAACATCGCCCAAGACCGACGATTATGAAGCTCCACAATACGCCAGGCATAGGTGTATCGACGCTGTATCCAACTAGCTATCAGGAAGGTAATTGATATAGAAAAGATACATGAATACCAATGTTTTAAGTATTTACGAGTTGAAGTAATTAAAAATTCAATATCAATGTTTAGAAAAGGTGAAAACGCTCTTTTTCCAAAAAAAAAAACTTGCTTCAAGCCACTTTTAGTTTTTTTCTGAGGCGATACCAAGGTTTATAACGGGTGGCAACTAAATAGCGGGAATGAAAAGAATGGATCGGAAAGAAAACTACAAAGGAGTATTATACTATTTTATACTATTGAATATTTCAATCTGATATACGTTATATAAAGAGTTGGCTTTAGTCTTTAAACTTCGATTAATGAATAAGAGAATATGATCCGTGGTCAGCCGTGGGCGTAGTTTAATCTTGCAGGTATCACATGACCGTTGAACGGCAGCCATTTCCGGATGATGCTTCTGATCCTATTGATGAGTTGCTTCTTGTCTTTGGCCTTCCAATCACCTTTGAATACAATAGAGCTCGGTCTACTTAAAATCCTTTAACAGTTTTCGAAACATTTTCACGTTCAAAATTGTCCACTATTCCCAAAATCTTTGTTCGCTTGAAAAAAAAAAAACAATGCGGCGCGCATCCGTCCTGTTTTGACGGCGTGTTTAAAACAACTGAACATGTTGGAGTAAAAGTGTGCGGGCGACAATTTTCTGAATATTCTAAAAATTCATTCACATAAGGAAATATTTCTTGAAAGCATTAATGTTCTCATACCAAAGTATTGAAGTATTGAAAAGTATTGAAGTATTGAATTTGTTTTGGCCAATTTTATGCAAGCAGCTTTTCCATAACCTATTTTTCGCAAAGAGCTTGGACAACTCTCTTAGTTATCATAACCTTTGCACTACAAAACAAAACATCAATGTTTCATGATATCTTTTATACAGTTCATAATGATTAACTTTGTGAGTACTAACCGACATAAGACACATTTATATACAAATTATGTTAGGGCCTAATCTCTTTCCTTTGAGGCAATATAACCCATGAACAGGTTGACCGATTTGTACGGTTTTCTCACTAATCGATTCGTCTAAAGATTCGCCGTGTTTATATAAATGAAAAGACGGTACATCTCACCACTAAAGCTCAATAATTGTCAAAATGCAAGGGGCAAGTAACTCTAAACTTTGCGAAAATATTACTCATTGTCTCGCAATAGTATTTCGCGATATTTCTAGTATCCACAATGTTCGTCAAACAATGAAACGGTTGCTAGTTCGGTTGTCATGGCGTTCGTCAGTTAGTTGATGAAACACAGTGCTCCCCCGTATTCATTGCATTCGTCGAATGCCATCAAACCAAAACGTGGGCTTTTGGGCCCACTGCTCAAAAAGTAATAGTAATAAAATTAGTTGTTCAGTGATTTTTTAGAAATTTAAAGGAGACTGAAATCATGTGTTGCCTCAAACTGAGTGGACTTGGTGGCGTTGTGTTTCATGCTTTCCCAACCCAGCGAACCCAACTTTCGGTTTGCGCAGGCCCAATAAGCCGCCTTTAAAAACAACTATTACGAACGACATAGAAGATAATGCGACTCGATACAATCGGCAACGACCTAGGCGACGAATAAATGATCACGATTGGAAGCTTGGAACATGGAACTGCAAGTCGCTAGGCTTCGCAGGTTGCGACAGGATAATCTACGATGAATTACATCCCCGCAACTTCGATGTCGTAGCGCTGCAGGAAATCTGCTGGACAGGACAGAAAGTGTGAAAAGGGGGCATCGAGCGGCTACCTTCTACCAAAGCTGTGGCACCACCAACGAGCTGGGAACCGGCTTCATAGTGCTGGGAAAGATGCGCCAACGCGTGATTGGGTGGCAGCCAATCAACGTAAGGATGTGCAAGCTGAGGATTAAAGGCCGTTTCTTCAACTATAGCATCATCAACGTGCACTGCCCACACGAAGGGAGATCCGACGACGAGAAAGAAGCGTTCTATGCGCAGCTGGAGCAGACATACGATGGATGCCCACTGCGGGACGTCAAAATCGTCATCGGTGACAGGAACGCTCAGGTAGGAAGGGAGGAAATGTATAGACCGGTCATCGGACCGGATAGTCTGCATACCGTATCGAACGACAACGGCCAACGATGCATAAACTTTGCAGCCTCCCGCGGAATGGTAGTCCGAAGCACTTTCTTCCCCCGCAAGAATATCCACAAAGCCACATGGAAATCACCTAATCAAGTAACGGAAAACCAAATCGACCACGTTCTAATCGACGGTAAATTCTTCTCCGACATCACGAACGTACGCACTTACCGCAGTGCGAATATTGAATCCGACCACTACCTCGTCGCAGTATGTCTGCGCTCAAAACTCTCGACGGTGATCAACACGCGTCGGAGTCGTCCGCCGCGGCTTAACATTGGGCGGCTACAAGACGGTAGACTAGCTCAAGACTACGCGCAGCAGCTGGAAGTGGCACTCCCAACGGAAGAGCAGCTAGGCGCAGCATCTCTTGAAAATGGCTGGAGAGATATTCGATCCGCCATTGGAAGCACCGCAACCGCTGCACTAGGCACGGTGGCTCCGGATCAGAGAAACGACTGGTATGACGGCGAATGTGAGCAGTTATTTGAGGAGAAGAATGCAGCATGGGCGAGATCGCTGCAACACCGCACGAGGGCGAACGAGGCACGATACAAACGGGCGCGGAACAGACAAAACTCGATTTTCCGGAGGAAAAAGCGCCAGCAGGAAGATCGAGACCGTGAAGAGACGGAGGAACTGTACCACGCTAATAACGCACTAAAGTTCTATGAGAAGTTGAACCGTTCACGTAAGGGCCACGTGCCACAGCCCGATATGTGTAAGGGCATAAACGGGAACCTTCTTACGAACGAGCGTGAGGTGATCCAAAGGTGGCGGCAGCAGTACGAAGAGCACCTGAATGGCGATATGGCAGACAACGGTGGCGGTATGGTAATGAACCTAGGAGCACGCGCGCAGGACATGCGACTTCCGGCTTCCATCTACAAAAAGGGCGATAAGCTGGATTGTAGCAACTACCGCGCAATCACATTGCTGAACGCCGCCTACAAGGTACTCTCCCAAAATTTATGCCGTCGACTAACACCAATTGCAAGAGAGTTCGTGGGGCAGTACCAGGCGGGATTTATGGGTGAACGCTCTACCACAGACCAGGTGTTCGCCATTCGTCAGGTATTGCAGAAATGCCGCGAATACAACGTGCCCACACATCATCTATTTATCGACTTCAAAGCCGCATATGATACAATCGATCGGGACCAGCTATGGCAGCTAATGCACGAACACGGATTTCCGGATAAACTGATACGGTTGATCAAGGCGACGATGGATCGGGTGATGGGCGTAGTTCGAGATTCAGGGGCATTCTCGAGTCCCTTCGAAACCCGTAGAGGGTTACGGCAAGGTGATGGTCTCTCGTGTCTGCTATTCAACATCGCTTTGGAGGGAGTAATACGAAGGGCAGGGATTGACACGAGTGGTACGATTTTCACGAAGTCCGTCCAGTTATTTGGTTTCGCCGACGACATTGATATCATGGCACGTAACTCTGAGAGGATGGAGGAAGCCTACATCAGACTGAAAAGCGAAGCTAAACGGATTGGACTAGTCATCAACACGTCGAAGACGAAGTACATGATAGGAAGAGGCTCAAGAGAGATCAATGTGAGCCACCCACCATGAGTTTCTATCGGTGGTGACGAAATCGAGGTGGTTGAAGAATTCGTGTACTTGGGCTCACTGGTGACCGCCGATAACGATACCAGCAGAGAAATTCGGAGACGCATAGTGGCTGGAAATCGTACGTACTTTGGACTCCACAAGACGCTCCGATCGAATAGAGTTCGCCGCCGTACCAAACTGACTATCTACAAAACGCTCATAAGACCGGTAGTTCTCTACGGACACGAGACCTGGACGATGCTCGTGGAGGACCAACGCGCACTGGGAGTTTTTGAAAGGAAAGTGTTGCGTACCATCTATGGTGGGGTGCAGATGGCGGACGGTACGTGGAGGAGGCGAATGAACCACGAATTGCATCAGCTGTTGGGAGAACCATCCATCGTTCACACCGCGAAAATCGGAAGACTGCGGTGGGCCGGGCACGTAGCCAGAATGTCAGACAGTAATCAGGTGAAAATGGTTCTCGACAACGATTCGACGGGAACAAGAAGGCGAGGTGCACAGCGTGCAAGGTGGATCGATCAGGTGGAGGACGACTTGCGGGCCCTCCGCAGACTGCGTGGTTGGCGAAGTGCAGCCATGGACCGAGCTGAATGGAGAAGTCTTTTATGTGCAACACAGGCCACTCCGACCTTAGTCTGATGATAATAATAATAAGAAGGAACTTTCAGAGCAGCTTCCAGCGGAATTCCTGGATAAAGTTCCGGAGGTATTCCTGTAGGAACGTCCGGAGGAGTTCCTGGAGGAACTCGTGGAGGGACCTCCGGAGGAATCCCTGGAAGAACCTGTGGAGGAATTCCTGAAGGAACTTTCGGGGGAATTCCTGGAGAAACTTCCAGAGGAATTTCTGGAGGAACTTGCCATTTCCCCGACCGATGAAGGGGGAAGTTGCATGAGGCGATGACAAAATAGGTGGAAACTGGTCCCGTTGACCCACTTACCAATCTCGTATCCAAATCTGCTTCGAAATAAATACAGTGGAATCGAATAATAGGGACATCGCATCATTGGCAGACCCAGAGGCGCATGGCGAGTCAGCATCAATAACGAAATAAAAGAAATCGACCAAAATCTAACTTGGGAACAGGTAAAACAGCTGGACATCTCCCAGGATGGAAATCTTTTAAGTCAGGACCCTTAAGTACGTAAGAAATCATGCAATTGTAGGCATAGAACCGTGAGAACTTCAACATTAATACTAAATTGGAAGACAAGCAAAATCACAGTTGGAATGCCAAGTCATGGAAAAAGGAGAATTGCTAGTACTACTCTCAATTCAACCCTTTGATTTGGAAAATAAAAATTGGTGAAAATATCTTGAGCATTTTCTTCAGCAAGTCTTCTAAAAGTAATTCGATAAATCCCCATATAAAAATGATGATCTCAAGCAAAGCCAAGATCTTCTCCATATTCAGTTGAATAAAACAAAGCCATTCTAAAAAGGTGCAAATGTTATATTCTTACAATAAATCAGCTCGCAAAATAGTGACCATCCCTACAAATGAGTCCGATTCGAAATCAAGCGTCATAGCCGTAAGGGCGCGGGTCCTTTTTTACTATTTGAGTTTATTTTTCTTATTAGAAATACTCCTGATTAATGCAAAATTGGATTACGGGGTGGTTTTAAAATCGTGCTAAAGTGCGCAAAGGTAGCACCACCCTTCTGCGACCTCACGCCGCTTCGAGCAGTTCCCATTGGAAGGTTCGTATCCTTGCTGTGCGATTTGCTTTCTTCACTCTCTATCCAGCATCCTATTTTGTTGCAGCAGCAGCAGCAGCGACGGCCGTGTGATCCTTCTGCGGTGCGCACCCTCCTCGGCGGCGGCAATAGGAAGTGAAAAGTGAGTGAGTGATTGTACATAAAACTGTTTTACGACAAATAACGTGGCCTCATCAAGCGGCGATGGATGGTCCCGTCGTCGTCTCCGTTCAGTCGCCTTGCCGGAGGACGTGTTATGACTTGGACGGAGGACCCGCTCCGGTAGGGATTCGACTGGCCAAACGAGACAAACTGGTGATTAGGACGGGGCAAAACGGTGTGTTTGCATTTTGTACATAATTTTATTTAGCTTTCGGTTTGTTGGCGGGACAATCTGAAGAGCAAATTGAAAGTAAAAACAGAAACAAAACTAGATATATGCCGTGATGTTTTGCGGTTGTCGGTACTGTTGATAAAAGTGATAATCATTAAGGGCAAAGTGAATCAAGGAGGACGGCATAGTAATTGTGTTTGTTTATATTTCTTGAAAAGCCATCGATGACAGGCTAGGATTGGAGCATGAAAATTAACGCAACGTTCAGTTGAACTTGCTGATACTTTAAACAGACATTAATTAAAAATATGACAGGTTGCAAAATTCGATCGAAATTCATATGCGAAAATGCTGGATTTTTATACAAATATTGTATGAGACCATACAATTTTGCAAGCTTCTCTAACCATTTGTTTGTGTGTTATTTTATATAAGATTCTATCAAATTCGCGTATGGCCAGATCTTATACAGGTTCTGGTAGGTTCATATACAGAATTGTTAGAAAATCTACCAGCCGCTGTCTGGGTGGACGAACCTGAGATTGGGCTGATTTGTACTTCCGCGTGGACACCAGCGAGTCAACTTTCCCGAAGCCTGTTCCAATCAAAGTCCACTTTCCAACGAGGCCAAATAAAGCAAACACGGCGTTGAATCTCGAAAACAAATATTAGCACGGCCAACCCTTCCTGCTGCCCTGCTGGGCGGAACTAATCCACAGACACAGCGCATCCATCCCATATATATCCGTTACTCCTTTCGATATGCTCGTGACGAGAAGAATCGCTGACAGCAGCTCAATGACTCGTTGCACTACGACGGCTATTGACTGAAACGAGGGTGCCTCACCCAAACGAGCCCGTAAAATACACACATAACCACACCGTGGCTAATTTTCTGGAATCATTTGCCACATTCGGTCTGGCTGGCTGCTTCCCCCGCTGCCTGAGTCTAAGGGCCCATTGAGTCGGAATCGCGGAAAACGGAACGGTCCTTGGACGACACTGCGCGGCAAGTCAACTTCTTCAAGTTCCGGACGTTTTTCACGCTACACTCCACATAATCACATGTTAGTGTCTATACGCGAACATTATAAATATATTCCTCACATCTGCCACCATATAAAATGATTATCATTTTATTTCCTCCACGCAAAAATTTTATTTGATTACATGTTTTTCTTCCGACGCTGCGACGGACCCCTTTCTGCTGTTACGTTCGCTAGCTGTTTTTATCGGGCCATCCAACGTCAAAGAAACGCAATTGATACGAGAAGCGAGAGCGCGTGCTGCCATATCCTTTCTACCCATGCTCTTAGAATTAGGCTGACAGTCAGTCGCCGCCGTTTTGCGAGTTATTTGCGCTGGAGATAATTTTTTAAAGTAATTATCTTAAATAGTAGACATTCGACGGGAGGGGTGGGGTGGTGGGGAAGTTTCTTCCTTCGTGACATTGTCCTCAAGCTGGAAACCCTCCATCGTTGTCGTTGTCGTGGTTTTGTCGACTGTATGGCCGACCTAATGAAGGGCACGCGAGGAGGGTTCGCCGGATGGAGACATAAAGTTCATATGCGTAGAATTTGCGTGTTTAGCACTTGGAATGTTTGTTCTACACTTTCGCATACGGGGCTGTGGCTGCTCGGTTCAAAGAGTTGCCTTTAGTTTTTTCACAATTGGGGTTTCCGTTTTGTGGCGGGGCTGATTGCGCAGAATGACTAATCTAAATCATTGTAAGTAGACAGGCCAAATTGTTTCAACGGAGGCGACGCGTTTTCATTATGGCTCTTTTAAAGTAAGTACCCTCCCTAACGGAGTTTGGATAATTATGGTTTATTAATTCAGATTTATGGAGAGCGAATATGTTCTTTTTTTATTTTTTATTTCGTGGCCCATATATGCCATAGTTGACCAAAGGAAATCGACCAATTAGCTTGAATATTTGAAATTTACATTGATCAATAACCAAACAAATTTTCAACTTTCAACCCAAACACTATACTATTTCACTTTTATTTTGTATCGCTTATCTATTCATTATAAGTTTCAAATGTTAATGCACGTTAGGGAGCAGATATGATGCTTTGTATGTTCAAAAAGTATGAGTAACAGACAAGAAACATTTATAGAAACATAGTGCTGAGAAAAATACATCAATGATTGATTGGGTGACAGCCAATGACGCAAGGATGTGCAAGCTGATGATCAAGGGCAGTATGTAAATAATGGACCGGGTCTTCAAACACGGGTTTAAAAAAAAAGACACCTGGTCAACTTAACGATCTAGAACAGAATGACTCGTTTATTGGCTACCGATTAATTACAAAGTTTATTGATGATACTGTATTTCTTCCAAAGTGCTGATGGTTGCGGTGCACTTCGGTCATCCACACGTATGTTACCATAATGCTTAATTGTTGCTACGTGGAGCTGCCGTTGGTTTTGAGGTCGTCGATGTCGAAGGTGTGTTCATTGTCGCAATGCTGTATGTGCATCCGGTTGCCGGACTTGGTAACGCCGTTGGTGCTTTCGATGTGCTGTCAATCTTCTCGTTAACTTGTATTGTGTGGCCTTCAAAATGATTTTTATAAGGGTCCAAACACACAAACCGTCCTGGTTGTTTTGTAAGGTTGTCAATCCAAATAATTTGTCACTACATAACCATCGTTTATCTAGAGGATCTACACGAAAAATACGCTAAAAAAATCTAATTTGGTTCTCGGTAAAACAGGGAAAGATCAAGTCTAACCACCTTCCCCTATAACTTGCAATTCAATAATGCCCAAACCAGGTGTTTTTAGTCCTCCGAATTGTTCCGGAGTTCAGATCAATTGGCTTACCATGCCAACTACGCTCTGTATTACAATTACGTCAACCAATCTGTAGTGAATCAGCGGGTATATTAAAATGCTTGTTATAATTTCATACTTACTTTATGTTTACTTCGAACTCCTTATCTTCTTCGAATTGACATAAGCGTGCTGTTGATCCAACTCTTGCGATGAAGTTCAAGTCAGATTCATCATGTTTCTGCACCATCAGCGCCAGTCGTCGCCTCAAAAGCATTATATCCGACCCAGAGCCAAAGTACGACTTCAGGCGATGCAATACATTAGAGAATGGTTCAGAATCCGGATTTGGTGCGCCAACATCAGAACTTGTATTCCTAAAAATTTCCAACAAGCGAGGTCCGGCCTTGACCTTGAAAACCGTATACATCGTAGTTTCGTCTTCAATGCCCGCCAGTTTCAGTGAATCGACCAGCAAATCTTTCCGCTGACCGCTGCTCGAAAGTTTGCCGATGTATTTGTTCGCCGTCAGTTGCTCTGCACTCCGATGCCACTGATAACTGGTTCATGGAGCACAAAAATCGAGATTCCTCAAAACTGTGGTTTGTGTGGTTATCTGGACAACTTGATGTATCTCTCCCTGAACGACTAGCTCGTAATTCTTCGATTTCCTTGCGAGACTGTTCCAGTTCACTTGCCAGAGACGCTCTCATTGAGCGCTCTTCTGCCAGCTGATTCAACAACTTTGCCGATGAAATTTCTTCTTCCTCCGTGCTCGGAGCACGTACATACTTTCCTATAAACAGAGGTCGAAAATTGGAGAAATTTTTACATTTGCACTCTACGTAGCCTGCCTGCTCTACGAATTCAAAACAAAGCCAGGAGAATGGGATTGCTTCCTCTTATTTTCTGTAGCGGCCTACACGCTTTAGAAACTCCATCATTCATGAAAGAAAAGTTGGGATTTGAGATCGTCTCGCTCCTCTCCCGTAGAGACCTGCTCGCTCTACGAATTTATGACTTAAAAAAATGGATTTGGAGACCGGCTCGTTCCTTTCCTGTAGAGACCTGCACGCTCTACGAATTTCATGGTTCAATGAGAACATTACGGATTGGAGACCAGCTCGCTCCTTTCCTGTAGAGACCTGCTCGCTCTACCAATTCCATGTTTCATAATAATAATAAACTGGGATTGGAGACCTGCTCGCTCCTTTCCCGTAGATACCTGCTCGCTCTACAAATTTCATGGTTAAAAATAGGATTGGAGACCTGCTCGCCCCTTTTCTGTAGAGACCCGCTGACTCTACGACTTTCAAGGTTATAGAAAATGGCGACCTTCCCGCTTTACATTTTCATATTTTATTTTTTGCCTTTTTTAAGTCTTCAAGACTGCTGATGCTTACCTGCCGACTGTGCCATGTCGTATTCTCGCCTTCTACTGTTCCAGGAATTCAGCTGATGTCCAAAATCTAACTTTTCAAGGAGCAGTTATTTTCTCAACTTTAGCTTGCAAAAATTCTCGCTGAACTAGATGGAGCTACCTGGTTCTCTACAATTGACATTTCCAATGTGTTCTTCCACATAGAGCTGCATGAAGATTCCAGACACTTAACGAACTTCTTTACTGAGTTCGGGATGTATCGATTCGTGCGGCTACCATTCGGGCTCTGTAATGCTCCTGATTTGTTTCAGGAAACTTTACAACGAAAAATTCTCGGAGGATGTAAAGGGTGTAAGAATTATCAGGACGACGTATTAGTGTTCGGGTCAACAAAACAAGAGCATGATCAGAACTTGGAGGCAGTTTTGGCATGCTTGGCCAACCACAATGTTAAGCTCAACGAACGCAAGTGTGTTTTCGGCAGCCAGATTGTAGGATTTCTGGAATTTACGTTGACGCCTGAAGGTTGGATGATTGAGGAAGAGAAAGTTTCGGCTATCAAGCAATTCCGCACTCCGACCAGCTGTTCAGAAGTGAAGAGCTTTCTTGGCTTGATGCCATTCGTGGACAAGTTTATAATACACAAAGCTTCTAAATCTGAACGGTTGCGAGCATTGGCATCTTCGGAAACATTTTACTGGACTGACAGCGAAGATCGAGAGTTCTCTAACCTTAGGGAAGAAGCCCTGAAGAGGATTAGGCGTCTAGGATATTTCAACCTGGCAGACCGCATCGAGCTGTCCATACCATTAAGTCCAAGATCCAACGGTTCCGTCGAGAGGCAGAATCAGGGGATCTTGAAAGCATTATCGGCTTCCAAATTGAACGGTCGAAATTGGCGCAATGCTCTGCAGGAATATGTTTACCGTCACAATACATTGGTTCCTCATTCACGACTTGCGGTTACACCATTTGAGCTGATGGTAGGCTAGAAGCATCGCGGCGCATTCCCCAGTCTGTGGAGTAACTCCCTGAACGCAGAACTGGACCGAGAGGAAGTGGCGGATAGGGTGCAGATTCCAAACATTCGAGTAAGCTGTATGCAGATAAAATGAGAGGTTCAAAAGAGTCCGTCATAGAAATCGGTGATGTGGTTTTGCTAGCTAATCAGAAGCGATCGAAGACGGACCCAACGTTTTCATCCGAGCGCTACAGAGTGATAGCTAAAGAGGGAGCAAAGGTGGTAATTATGAGTAATACAGGAGTGCAATATGCCCGAAATGTACGGGAAGTGAAAATAGCTCCAGACTTCGGTATAGTTCGGCGATCTGCTAACGATGATCTCGATAACCCAGCGGATGATGACGGAATTTCAAATGTTGATGACAACGAGGAGACTTCGAAGGATGGTGGCTCTATTTCAACTGACCGTACACTTCGCAATCGAAACTCTATAAAGCGACCATCAAGGTTTGATGAAAAGTTCGTGTACCGTGTGTTTCACTAGCTGGCACAGAACTGACTGATTTTTATGACTCTCTCAAGGTGTAAAAATAACTTCTTCGAATACCATGGAAACCAGAGCTTCTAGAAACCTAAAGAGAAAAAAACTCATGGTTTACCCTGTTTTAGTTGATTTTGATTAGAATATATACATAGCATAATAAACTAAATAACATCCACCAAATAACGAAAACGCGTTTTTTAACAGCACAGAGTTAAGAAGAAAAGTTTCAGTTATTCATTATATGTATTTTGTTTCAGCCACAATGTTTTTATTACAAATTTGTTTTGCATAACTGTGAGAATGGAGAACAATGTATGTCCAATAGAGTGGCCCAAGCTTATATGGAAAAAGTGAAAAGTCTGGAATTTCAAACCTTGCACCATTAAATGACAGTTTGGGGGTCCTAGAAGCTCCCCTGAAAATTTCAGCTCATTCGGTCCAGTGGTTGGCGTGCGCAAATGGCTCAAAGTTTGTATGGGAAAAGTGATCCAAATGTATGGGGAAACGCAACCGTTTCAGTTTTTTGCTTCTAGGTGGCGCTGTAGACGACGGATTCCTGTTGTGGACAAAATGTAGAACCTTTTTTATATAAGGAAGCGACTGGTGAAGACCGGATGTAAATCCCTTTGAAATTGGCCAAGTTATAAGCATCCAAAGTCGAGGGGTGTTTAAAATGAGAGCAACGTACCACCGACCATTGCGGCGGCGATGCAGGAGTATTCGGTGCCGTGCGAAATTAAATGCATGATTATCACGTAATCTCGCGAATTTTTATCCGATTGGTAAATACTTTCCGTGCTCTGTACAGTAGTGTAGCTAGAGAGGGAGGGGGTGACTTACCACTGAAGCCAACGAGCTGGAGTTTTTAAGGGGAGACAAAATTCATGAAATATTTGTAACGAGTTGTTTTCGGACATCGTGATGCTCGTTGCATCAATTTTAGAATGATATGATATAATCGTTACAGACAGAGGAACAGAAGGACAGAAAGACAGAGAGACCTGGGATATTATATAAGTTATCCAGTATTTTGCGCTCGGTAATGGCGGCCGAGTGAGTTCCGATGAGTGCCTTTTTGACATTCAAGAGGTAGAACATATTTACGTATTTCAATCAATGTAGGCCTTGAATCAGTAAGAAGCATCGGAACTCTTCAAACAAACAACAATGTCAAAAAATTTCCTTCAAGTTATTTAATGTTTTGGTGTACATAAATAGTCTTCCCATGATTTTTTTGTAACATTTTTTTTATTTCCTAGGAATTTGGAAGCCATAACCTTACACGGAGCTATCATGAAAAAAATATTGTTTCTACTATAGACACTATAGGTTCCATAGACGAGCTGAGGCGAAGGCGAGTGTAGCCAAACCAGCTGTCAGTTAGTGTAGCCAAACGAGCATGACGTCACTATTGCAATCCAAGCAACGCAGCGTGTGATGTCAAATTCGCGTGGTACACTGTGAAAAAGTGGAAAAACACACTTAATCGAAATAACCCAACCGTGCCTGCGCTCGTCTATGGAACCTATAGTGTCTATAGTTTCTACTCGTCAAGTCCATCAAATCATTTTATTGACGTTCGTTAAAGAATTGTTTTTATTTTACAGCTTGGCCATAGGATGTTAGAGCTGGAGACGAAAAAAAACGCAAATAACTTTTATAAATCGATATTGGTTCACACATTTTCAATCTAAGCATCGCACTGGACTTATTGATCGCTTCTAGTGGTACAAACCACTATTGGTTCTGTTTCACGGAAGCTTTTTTCTTATAAATCGGATAGTCAATTCCGTTTCATCAATCCCTTATATAAATCCTCCGGAGTCCGCAAATCGATGCGGAGTAATAAGACTGCTGGCAGTCTAACCGAATTGTACTATTCTTGTCACCTTGAACAGTTATGGTTTTAAATGGTTGTAAGTGGTTGTAAGCTCGTAATGATCAATTTAACACTCGTGATTTAACGGGTTTAGTATTTTGAGAATTCATTAAAACTGCTTAGTTATCAACATTTGACTGCTTTGGCCAGAATAATCAAGGTAGATAATTCCGAAGGAAATAGTTTGTTTTATATATGTTTTAAATTTTAACTGGCGTATTGCTACCACGGAATAACATTTTAACGTTTTCAGCTGGTTGCATTTGCTATGAAAGTATAGATATGTTGAGTGGATTCAAATGTACAAATATCAGGACGAATTGCTTGATATCGTTTGACATACACTCATTTCTTAGTTTGTAGCATCTCCATTGTCACCACGCTAAGGTAGAGGAATGTTGTGGCACATATTCCTAGAAAATAATATAAAATTAATTCAAAAATATACGCGAAAGCTATCAAATATTTGAAAACGGGTATACTATATAGAAAACATTTGACATTTTGTTTGTTGTAGACACCGGATGAGTGCCAATGTTTTTCAATTAATCTAGGCCTACATTGATTGAAATATGTAAATATTTTCTACCTCTTGAATGTCAAAAGGCACTCACTCTGCCGCCATTATGGAGTGCAAAATACTGGATATATTTTTCAAACAACAGTTTTAATGTTTATAGCATAATTTATTAACTGTATAAAACTACAAAGTTATCAACAAACAACACTTATACCTATATTAATTATTTATTTCAACTGCTAGGCCTTCCTTTATAACAGAGCGAGTGCAACCTGGAAAATTTTTGCCTATGCTGTTGAACAACGTTGAAAAGATATTGAAGCTGTTCTTCATTTTTTGTCAGTTTTCCACAAAAATCTTGAACTAGTTTAACTCCTCTTTCAGCACAGTCATTCACTACCAAAAATGAATTAATTTTATTTCTACTTTCCACAAATTCTTCCAATTCATCCCATATACTAGGTTCTACTTTGAGAAAATTTGCAGATATTCCAGAAATTTCAAAAAAATGCATCGTATTTTGAGAAACAAAATCCGTATCGATCGTAGATACTTTCAATTTTATTTTTCTTACTTCATCACCCTTACAAGATTTTAAATTGTGTGCCATTTCTTTTCTCTCATCAGTAGATATTTCTGGGTCGAAAAAACTCCAACGCCAGTAGAACGGAAACAAATTGTTTTGTCATGACCAATCGGTGGGGACTGCTTCTCCGAATCCGGTTGTCGAATTGGTCATGAGTTTGATTTCGGCGCTTTGGATGATTTGTGTCCCTGTTTTGTCGTCCATCCAATGAAAGTAAGTTCTGCAAACACCAAACACTGAACAATACACATTATGAGGAGCGCCAGCCTTGTCTCTGTTATTCTATACGGCGGATACACGGATATGTTTGGGACCGTCGTAAATGCTCCACTTTTTCCGAGGCTTTTTGATCTGCCTCCCAGAGCGTTTTCTTGGGAACGTATAAGTTTCTCGCATAATCTGAAATAACGAAAAGAATCATAATTACGTTATGGAACCAGAGAGTACAGGTGGGAAAAGATGTAGTGAATCAGCGGGTATAATAAAATGCTTGTTATAATTTCATACTTACTTTATGTTTACATAGTGATGAACGGCACAACACGATTCTGACTGCCGGTTTAAACAAATTACAGTCTCGTATTGTTGTGAACAACATAAAGACGGAATGTCAAAAATATGCCATTAAGGGTCTGTCTCAATTGGATAATTAAACTGAAATTAAACTTAAAAGTGACATTTCTATAATTATCGAATAACCCTGCACGCAGAGCAAGATTACTTTTGACAGATATTTTCTATCGATGTCCTATTGGAATTGCTGGGTAGCACCAGCCATTCTTATAACGGGGTGATTTTTTAATTTTCGAACCGTCACTTTTAAGTTTAATTCTCCAAATGAGACAGATCCTTAGGATCCGTTATAAGAATGGCTGGTGCTACCCAGCAATTCCAATAGGACATCGATGGAAAATGATTCGATATCTGTCAAAAGTAATCTTGCTCTGCGAGCAGGGTTATTTGATAATTATTGAAATGTCACTTTTAAGTTTAATTTCAGTTTAATTATCCAATTGAGACAGACCCTAAGGAAATCATTGAGTGAAGATGTGAATAGACATTTTATAGCAACACTGAAAAATAAAGTAAGAGATTTAGGTAATGAGGTGAATCTACTCAATATGGAGTACGTACTTATATTGTATAGCGTGAAAGAGAATTATATGAGTAATATGAGATGTTTAAATAGTATTTTAAATGCTTTGAATCTATGTTGAGAATGTTGAAGTATTTCTAGGCATTTTATAATGAATATATTTGGAACAAAGTAATATTGGGTACGATGAGAATTGTCTACGAGTTACCCTATATTTGACGTGTAGGGTGAGATAAATGAATGTTTCTGAAGGGGTGTTGTACTCAACGCAGAAGGAACAAGGAAAACGCAAAGAAACTTTAGAAACGCAGAATTCAAACCCGGAAATGAAAAAAATATGAGATCATTCTGTAAACGATTTTTGCAAGCTAAAGTTGAGAAAATAACTGCTCCTTGAAAAGTTAGATTTTGGACATCAGCTGAATTCCTGGAACAGTAGAAGGCGAGAATACGACACTATCAAGCCCATACATGTCTATAGAACCTCCTTTGGGTGTGACTTGTAATTCAAACATGCCTTCACCAGATGTTTTAAGTTCTCCAAACTTTTCCGGACTCTGTACCACAACGACGTCAACCCATCAAGGCCACACATGGCCATTGAGCCTATGTGTTTAACTTGCAACTTAACCATTCCCATACCATGTGTTCTTAGTTCTCCAAACTGTTCCGGAGTTCAGATCAATTGGTCTACCAAGTCTTCCACGTTCTGTGCCACACCGACCTTAACCCATCAAGCCCATTAGGACTATTCCAGGTGTTCTAAGTTCTCGAAATAGTTCCGGAGTTAAAATCAATTAATCTACAAGGTCAACTATTCTAAGCTATTCAGCTCCCATCTTATTCATTGAACCATTTACATAGCTCCCGTTTCGGTCGCGATCGCGAACGACTCAGATAGTCCCCGACGGCGGATCTACCCTACTCCGGCGAGAAGTTCCCCGGAAGCGGGAGCCGTCCCCGGAAACCGGCCGTGATGTCACGTTCTCCGGCTACATCGTTGGTAGCTGGCGTTGGCATTTTCATTCATTATCGACATACATCTTTCACGGTGGTGTACGCATGGTCCCCAATCCGCAATGGAGGCCTGCTGCTGCTCCGTGCGCCAACTTAGTTGTAAGATGTTGGCTATTTTGGTCGTAACTCTTGCGACTGCACGCCATTCTTCTCGCGATATCATTGGAGGTAGTGTCCGTTTTACATGGTTCCAACATCGCACTCCTCTCCGTTTCGAATCGGAAACATGTGAACAGGGCGTGCTCAGCCATTTCTGTCACGTTTGGGCTTTGTATGCTAATTCATACCGACACACTTGGAACTAGGTGATGGGTCCACCTGCCCATAGTCGTGTTGTCCCACTCCCTCTATCATTTGGCTACCATTGCCGTCTCGATAATCCTTCGTACTCCTACTGCACTCCTCGTGTTCCTCGCGAGATACGGAGCAATACGCTCTCCAGCTTTCGGGCGTTGCAGTTTGCGCTCAACGCCGACACCCCCTACTCGACTTCCGAGCCACAGTTTTGTAACCGCCAAGCTTGCCAGCAGCCTAAGCTAAGTCATCGGTGAATCCTACTAACTTGACTCCAGGCGGGATCTTCAAACTCAGCACGCCATCTTACATCACGTTCCACAGCAATGCACGAAGAATTGATCTCTGTCAGGCGCTAACCAAGCTTTTGTCTGTCTCGCAGATCTACACTTTCTGTAAATAGACGTCGTTGTGATGCAGAACGTAGTTGACCTGGTGGCCAAATGATTTGAACTTCGCAACAATTTGGAGAACTTGGAACAACTGGTTTAGGCATGATTGAATTCACTTGTCATAAGACGAGTTTGTACAATCCCATTGAATTCCACCACTTAATTGTATCTTGACAGATATGTATTTCGACCTCAACAGTAAGGCCATCTTCAGTGTCTCGTACTTGACACGACTTAGTCGACTTAGACTCTTAGTCGACCTGGTAGACCCATTGATCTGAGCTCCGGAACAGTTTGGTGAGCTTAGAACACCTGCTAGAGGTGTGATTGGATTGCAAGTAACACCTCGGAGGCCTTCCGTCCAGCAGCCACTCACCTCGAAGCTTCAGATCGGCCATATTTAAACGGGCCCATCAGCTGCACGCCATCCTGCAGCTAGGCGATTTTTCTGTCGCCGCCATCGCCAAGGACAGCTTTGCCGCCATCGTCTCGAACAGGTTTGACGCCACCTTTTCGAACCGGTTCGCCGCTATCGCGCCGGCGAGAACCAACAAGTCGACGAAGAAGAAAACCTGTGCAGGTATGTGACTAGTGTGTAGACTTGGCCATGATCTAAAACCATTTCCGTTACCGCACCAAACCAAAAACAGTGTTCAACCCGAAACAAATAAACCTGAAGAATTGTTGAGAAAGATCGAGTTCCGTTTTAGTTTTTTTAGTTGGAGCAATTGCTGAGAGATCATTCCGTTTCGTTCCGTTTTCAACTTCGATTATCCACTTCGCATAATTTCTGTCGGGATTTGTCAGCGGATTGGAAGAGTTTGAGATTTCAAGGGGAAGTAAAGTAACTTGAGAGGTGGCCAAGTTGGAGAAAGCTCTTGGCGCAAAGCGTTTCAGCCAGGGACTGGTCGAGGAGAGAAGTCGAGAATTACTCGGGCAAAAACAACTCGACTGGTGGTCTTCCGGATTCCGGAAGTAGCGCTTAAGTCACTGGTTATTATTGAACCTCTCCAGAGATCGCTCTCAATAGATAACGAACAACGATAAAAGAGAGGCAAAAACCTCTTCAAATCATTTCAAGCCATGAAAACAAGTCTATTGCACTTGTATACTGCCTTTATACGCATAATTGTCCCATGAATATAGGGAATCCCAGCAGACATGGGACAAATATGCGTATGACGGCAGTATACAAGATGAATAAAAAAAACTGATTCAAATAGGTGGCCCCCACCGAGGTTTTATAAAACGCTTTATTCTCGCTTATTTCATGTTGAGGACCCTATTTTTCACACAGCTGTGTGAAACAAGTTGAAATGCATCATCAGAAACGCTGCTCCCCCGCAATTGGGGCTTTTAACAGAAATTTATCATGAAGTGAAGCCTAGAGGTATGCGCCGCCGCCGCTGACAGTTTTTGGCACGCCGCCGCCATCCAAAATTTGTCACGCCGTTGATCTATAATTTTCCACGCCGATTCAAATTTGAAGAAGTCCGCAGAATTTTAAGTGGGAATTTCACAGATTCAGTCAAATTTCCGTAGAATTTTCTGATTGTTCCCTACAACATTACGTTGAAACTTCAGATAATTTTTCTTGAAGATACCAATGATTTTCTTGAAACTTCCATACAATTCATTGTTGAAATTTAAAAAAAAAATCCGTGAAAACTGTGAAAAAAATCATGTGGAAATTACACAATTTGGCCGAAAGTTTCAATGGACTCAATAGGTCATTTGGGATATTTGCCAGACATTAACGGAAGAATGTTTTGAATTTTACCTGGTTGGTCAGATTTTAATAACTTCCCTAAAAATGCTTTTAGTTTTTCCACAATATTCAATTAGAAATTATTTTCAGATTTTCAACGAGAACTACTTTAAAATTTCAAGAATTCTTTGGAATTTCTAAAAAAGGGCTTAATGGATTTTCCAAGGAAAGTAGTTTTGAATTTCAGTGGAAAATTCGTCGGATTTTACATGCGAATCACTTCAGAATTTTCACGGGAAGTTGTTCCAAATTTTTACAGGAAAAGATTCGAAATGTACGCTGAAAGTTCCTGTTGAGTTCTGTTGAGTATTCTTAAAAATTTACACAGAAAATCATAGAAAGGATGCTTCAACGTTGATTTTCTTAAATTGGGTCTTAAAACGAAGAATAGATATTTGATGTTCTTTCAGAATATGATGAAGCTAATCATCTAAAACGCGTCAGGTTTCTTTCCGACTCAGAAATTAATTTTGAATATTAGAGCAGCTGGAAAATGCTTCCTCGACATTTTCGGTTTTAAGCGCACTAGCAAAACACCGCAGGGTACTTCATTCCAACATTTTATTTATTTATTTTTTTATTTACTGTTGTATCCATCTGACATCATGGTCTTAATGTATTATACTTAATTAAATTATACTAAACAATTAATTGAATATACCTGATGTACGCAAACGTTGTTGAAATGCTTCCGTAGATAAATTAAAGTCGAATAAAGAATATACTTCTGACCAAAAAACAGTATAGGGTGCGCAGGCATATTGGGTCGTTAAACTCTTCAGCAATCTTGAGGATGAACCCTAGTTGACGATTAGCTTTTTCTACTACATAAGAGTAATGCAGCTTAAATGTTAGTTGGTAATCCAACAACACTCCAAGATCCTTCAATTTATCCACACGTTCAATTTGTTGACCATTTATGCTGTAATCATATAATATCGGAGACTTCTGTCGACGGTATGAGATAACGCAAAATTTCGAGACGCAAACTTGAAGGTAGCTCATGAGACACCAACGTGCGAAGATATTCAAAAGCTTTTGAAGCTCCATACAATCTGTGGCACTACGTACGATGAGAAAGATCTTCAAATCGTCAGCGTAAATTAGTAAACCACCTTTGGCCAGGAGAATACTAACGTCGTTAAAGAATAACGTAAATAGTAGAGGTCCTAAATTGCTTTCTTGTGAGCAATTTTCCAGAGCCAGGCATAAAGGAAAGCGATTCGGTTGCACCAATTTTTACGCATAGACATCTATCTTTCAGATACGACTGTAGCCAATTGCAAACTCTTTCCGTAAACCCGAGACGACGTAGTTTAGCCAACAGGATTCCATGATGCACTGTGTCAAATGCAGCCTTGATATCGGTGTATATTGCGTCTACTTGTGCGCCACTGTCCATGGCACTGATGCAGGTTGATGTAAAGTCACAAAGGTAACTTTCCACAGATCGCCTAGGATAAAAGCCGTGTTGTGCTATATACTGATGTGCTTTACGGGTGTACAAAGCGCCAACGAATAGATCAATTGCCCGAACATACACTTTAACCCACAGCTGTTCGATATTCGCACCGTTGCGGTGATGATCCGATTTTTTTGCTTACCGCTATCAAAGCACCATCTCCACGTCGGCGAGAGCTTTTGGTAACAAAACGATCGACACGGAACACTGCATAGTTGCTGCAAAACAACTGCGACGATTGTAACGTAGATATTATACTCCAACTCAGATAAAGATAGGAAGACAACATCTACTTTTGTCCTTAAGCCTCGAACATTTTGGTAATAAAACCGCAAATCAGACAAACTGTCCATGATTTCCGAAGGGACCGGTCTAGAGAGTGCTTTCACAATAGGTCCGAGCGAGCTGGAACTGGAAGGTATGTCAGGCAGGGATGAGCTACTGCAAAACGAATACTTGCCTGATATCACAGGCTGGAAGACACCTTTGCTGACCTCGAGCACAGGGCCAGGATGACTGTGATGACTTGGAACAGCTTCTTGCACGACTGGGCCGAGGGCTTCCAATATGCTGTATACTGTGCGTCTTGGTGATGAATTACTATCATCCGATTGCCGTTTGTCGAAACGATGTAATGAAGTGCAATATAGTTCGCTGGAACATGCGGAAGAATTAGGCAGGAAAACGGTTCTATCACACGCATACTTGCCTGGGGGATGCCGTCGGGAGATCCCATCGCAAACGTCGGCCTGGATGACTTTGACGACAGGAACAAGCGGCAGACAGCGCGACTTAGTCGAGTAGATTAGGATCTCCCTCAGAGCTGTAGGCAATGCGTCCTGGTAAAGATGTATTGTAGAGGGTAGGAAGATCATTTAGCGACGTCATTGATGAGTCTGGAGTTCCATTGGGGAAGCCTGCGTTGTACCAGAATCTTCCGGTGGAGTAACGTGATCCATGTTGATTTTCACAATTTGTAAGTTTTTTGGACGATCTTCGAATTCCCTGAAGTACACATTTTCAGGCCACGATTCAGCGCTTAGAGTGATTTCAGTCAAAGATCTAGAGAGCCCAACTTTGTACGAAACGAACCGCATGGATGACATATCTTTGCCTCTTGACACTAGCTTTACCACTTTTGGATTAGGAAGCTTATTTCACATGCCAAGACAGTTTCGAACAAATTCCATTATTTCCTGTTCAGTAATACTTGGATGGAAAGCCGAGAGATAGATCCAAAATAAATCATCATTCAGTTGGATTGTTTGCACCGTCTCACATAATGCCTTACTTGTACCACGGTTCTTAGCGGGTCTGAAGGCGATTTGAGGCGAGTTATTTTCTGAGACGCGCCTGCGTTTTGGAGAGTACGTAGTTTTAAGCACATTATTGTACCGAAACTTTAATGAATCCACCGATGTTTTTGGCTGGCAATCAATTTTTGTCGACAATGAATTCACAACATCATTTAATCTTGCCAGACCGTCTTTCAACAAGTTGATTGCCTCGGATTCATTAGAAGCTTTTTGTTGTCCGTCGTCATAACGCATCGCCAGATTCCGAAAATGTCCACTAGAAACACATCCATCGCACATCCAAAAAACATTATTCATATGCTGTTTTAATGTTTCGACGGCAGGCTAATCCACGTTTACGCAAAAGGCATGGAATGACTCTCCACAATAATCAATTATATCAATATCAATTAATAAATTAATATCAATTAAAATTACTATCGACGGTAGCAGCAATGTTTACTGTCATACAGTGATGCCAGTGACATTTTGACAGTTAATACACAGACAAACAGACGTAACAGCTTGAACATTTTTCTGAAAAATCCGTCGCTCAACTCCTCTACCACCATCTTGCGAGCATGTTACACGAAACAATGTTTTGTAACACATTGTCACCAGAAGGCGCTGGAGTGAAATGTCAATCTCGAAGGATTACGACGTTAGCGCCTCTATGTGTGAAACGAGTAATAATTTATTTATTTATCATCAGACTAAGGCCGGAGTGGCCTGTGCTGCACATAAAAGACTTCTCCATTCAGCTCGGTTCATGGCTGCACTTCGCCAACCACGCAGTCTGCGGAGGGTCCGCAAGTCGTCCTCCACCTGATCGATCCACCTTGCCCGCTGTGCACCTCGTCTTCTTGTTCCCGTCGGATCTTTGTCGAGAACCATTTTCACCGGATTACTGTCCGACATTCTGGCTACGTGCCCGGCCCACCGCAGTCTTCCGATTTTCGCGGTGTGAACGATGGATGGTTCTCCCAACAGCTGATGCAACTCGTGGTTCATTCGCCTTTTCCACGTACCGTCCGCCATCTGCAACCCACCATAGATGGTACGCAACACTTTCCTTTCGAAAACTCCCAGTGCGCGTTGGTCCTCCACGAGTATCGTCCAGGTCTCGTGTCCGTAGAGAACTACCGGTCTTATAAGCGTTTTGTAGATAGTCAGTTTGGTACGGCGGCGAACTCTATTCGATCGGAGTGTCTTGCGGAGTCCAAAGTACGTACGATTTCCAGCCACTATGCGTCTCCGAATTTCTCTGCTGGTATCGTTATCGGCGGTCACCAGTGAGCCCAAGTACACGAATTCTTCAACCACCTCGATTTCGTCACCACCAATAGAAACTCGTGGTGGGTGGCTCACATTGACCTCTCTTTAGCCTCTTCCTATCATGTACTTCGTCTTCGACGTGTTGATGACTAGTCCAATCCGTTTAGCTTCGCTTTTCAGTCTGATGTAGGCTTCCTCCATCCTCTCAAAGTTACGTGCCATGATATCAATGTCGTCGGCGAAACCAAATAACTGGACGGACTTCGTAAAAATCGTACCACTCGTGTCAATCCCTGCCCTTCGTATTACTCCCTCCAAAGCGATGTTGAATAGCAGACACGAAAGACCATCACCTTGCCGTAACCCTCTACCGGTTTCGAAGGGACTCGAGAATGCCCCTGAAACTCGAGCTACGCACATCACCCGATCCATCGTCGCCTTGATCAACCATATCAGTTTATCCGGAAATCCGTTTTCGTGCATAAGCTGCCATAGCTGGTCCCGATCGATTGTATCATATGCGGCTTTGAAGTCGATAAATAGATGATGTGTGGGCACGTTGTATTCGCGGCATTTCTGCAATACCTGACGTATGGCGAACACCTGGTCTGTGGTAGATCGTTCACCCATAAATCCCGCCTGGTACTGCCCCACGAACTCTCTTGCAATTGGTGTTAGTCGACGGCATAAAATTTGGGAGAGTACCTTATATGCGGCGTTCAGCAATGTGATTGCGCGGTAGTTGCTACATTCCAGCTTATCGCCCTTTTTGTAGATGGGACACACGACACCTTCCATCCACTCCTGCGGCAGATCCTCATCCTCCCAAACCTTGGTAATCACCCAATGCAGCGCTCTAGCCAGTGCTTCACCACCGTGTTTAAACAGCTCTCCTGGTAGTTGGTCATCTCCAGGGGCTTTGTTGTTTTTCAGCCGGCCGATCTCCTCCTGGATTTCCTGGAGATTCGGAGCCGGAAGTCGCATGTCCTGCGCGCGTGCTCCTAGGTTCATTACCATACCGCCACCGTTGTCTGCCATATCGCCATTCAGGTGCTCTTCGTAGTGCTGCCGCCACCTTTGGATCACCTCACGCTCGTTCGTAAGAAGGTTCCCGTTTATGTCCTTACACATATCGGGCTGTGGCACGTGGCCCTTACGTGAACGGTTCAACTTCTCATAGTACGTTCGTGCGTTATTAGCGCGGTACAGTTCCTCCTTCTCTTCACGGTCTTGATCTTCCTGCTGGCGCTTTTTCCTCCGGAAAATCGAGTTTTGTCTGTTCCGCGCCCGTTTGTATCGTGCCTCGTTCGCCCTCGTGCGGTGTTGCAGCAACCTCGCCCATGCGGCATTCTTCTCCTCAACTAACTGCTCACATTCGCCGTCATACCAGTCGTTTCTCTGATCCGGAGCCACCGTGCCTAGTGCAGCGGTTGCGGTGCTTCCAATGGCGGATCGAATATCTCTCCAGCCATCTTCAAGAGATGCTGCGCCTAGCTGCTCTTCCGTTGGGAGTGCCACTTCCAGCTGCTGCGCGTAGTCTTGGGCTAGTCTACCGTCTTGTAGCCGCCCAATGTTAAGCCGCGGCGGACGACTCCGACGCGTGTTGATCACCGTCGAGAGTTTTGAGCGCAGACATACTGCGACGAGGTAGTGGTCGGATTCAATATTCGCACTGCGGTAAGTGCGTACGTTCGTGATGTCGGAGAAGAATTTACCGTCGATTAGAACGTGGTCGATTTGGATTTCCGTTACTTGATTAGGTGATTTCCATGTGGCCTTGTGGATATTCTTACGGGGGAAGAAAGTGCTTCGGACTGCCATTCCGCGGGAGGCTGCAAAGTTTATGCATCGTTGGCCGTTGTCGTTCGATACGGTATGCAGACTATCCGGTCCGATGACCGGTCTATACATTTCCTCCCTTCCTACCTGAGCGTTCATGTCACCGATGACGATTTTGACGTCCCGCAGTGGGCATCCATCGTATGTCTGCTCCAGCTGCGCATAGAACGCTTCTTTCTCGTCGTCGGATCTCCCTGTGTGGGCAGTGCACGTTGATGATGCTATAGTTGAAGAAACGGCCTTTTATCCTCAGCTTGCACATCCTTGCGTTGATTGGCTGCCACCCAATCACGCGTTGGCGCATCTTTCCCAGCACTATGAAGCCGGTTCCCAGCTCGTTGGTGGTGCCACAGCTTTGGTAGAAGGTAGCCGCTCGATGCCCGCTTTTCCACACTTTCTGTCCTTTCCAGCAGATTTCCTGCAGCGCTACGAAATCGAAGTTGCGGGGATGTAATTCATCGTAGATTATCCTATCGCAACCTGCGAAGCCTAGCGACTTGCAGTTCCATGTTCCAAGCTTCCAATCGTGATCCTGTATTCGTCGCCTAGGTCGTTGCCGATTGTATCGAGTCGTATTATCTTCTATGTCGTTCGTAATAGTTGTTTTTAAAGGCGGCTTATTGGGCCTGCGCAAACCTCCTGTCTCGTCGGAGGGCCGTCGTGTCAGGGCTGTTTAGCGTCCCACCTAACACCAGGACTTGGGCTTGTGCGCTTTGAGCGGCACACGGTCGCTTTGGCGGAGCCTACTTGCGGATACATGCAGCTTTTTATAGAGGTTTAACCGGACAGAGGACCCACTGTCAAACCCCACCACATCCTAGGCAGGCGCCACAACTCGCAGATGGCCTGGGGAGGGATCTCCAAGCCCGTTAAGCTGCCCCCAAAAAACGTGTAATTAATCAAATTCAAATTGATCGTTGAAGTCATGGTCGATGGTAATTTCTCTAGTTTTACGTCTGTTTGTCTGTGGTTAATATACGGGGCTGGCGTTTAGGATTGATAATTCATTCGTTCTAAAGTGTTACATTTTCAGTAAAAGGGGTTGCTCAGCCTAAAATATTTCTAAAAGCACTACCCTTTGAAACCATAAACAAGTTGATTAACCTTAGTAAGATGTTAGGGTCAATATGACCCAAAACGAAACTTCAAAGTAGAATAACTTTTTACCTGATAATCCGATCGTTCTGAAATTTCTTGACTTTTAATATTTTGTGGAAATGAAGCATCTGACATGAAAAAAGTATTTTAAGGTGCAACAGGAACGACCCCACAAAAAAAGTTACGAATAAGATGTTAGGGTCATATTGACCCAGGAATGTAAATGCTTATAAAACAGTCAAATTATAACCGAATTACAAAGTTTATATACCGTTCGAAAGATAAACTCATCAATTTTGTGGCTATGTAGTGATATGCTGGTTCTGGATACAATGGCCACCGGGAAACGACTTCCACGGGGACCTTGTCGGTCATATAAGAGGAGCATAAAAATCGCTCCATATATGCCATTCGATCGCTAATTCTTCATAGACTCTCTTAAAACGGTAATGTATGGTCCATGAGAGAGCTTCCGACGAAAGTGGCCACTCCTGGTACATGCAAGGTGCCCCCGGGGAACCTGCAGGAGAGGACATTTCCGTTTTAGCACCAAAATATGCCGTGCGGCGGCTCTGTCGTCATGATTTTCCACCAAACAGATGGTTATGCGCTTGAAATCGATAAAATACCACATTGGCCACTCCTGGTACATGCAAGGTGCCCCCGGGGAACCCGCAGGAGGGGACATTTCCGTTTTAGCACCAAAATATACCGTGCGGCGGCTCTGTCGTCATGTTTTTCCACAAAATAGATGATAATGCGCTTGAAATCGATAAAAGATCACATTGGCCACTCCTGGTACATGCAAGATGCCCCATTTTAGCACCAAAATATACCGTGCGGCGGCTCTTTCGTCATGATTTTCCACCAAACAGATGGTTATGCGCTTGAAATCGATAAGTGAGCACATTGGCCACTCCTGGTACATGCATGGTGCCCCCGGGGAATCCGCAGGAGGGGACATTTCCGTTTTAGCACCAAAATATGCCGTGCGGCGGCTCTTTCGTCATGATTTTCCACTAAACAGATGGTTATGCGCTTGAAATCGATAAGTGACCACATTGGCCACTCCTGGTACATGCAAGGTGCCCCCGGGGAACCCGTATGAGAGGACATTTTCGTTTTAGTACGGAAATATGCCGTGCGGCGTCTCTTTCGTCATGATTTTCCACAAAATAGATGATTATGCGCTCGAAATCGATAAGTGACCACATTGGCAAAGCCTGGAACCTATGAGGGGCCCCCAGGGAACCCGTATGAGAGGACATTTCCATTTTTACACCAATATAAGCCGTGCGGCGGCTCTTTTGGTGTTTTCCCAGCAAACAGATAAACGTGCGCTCGAAATCGATAAGTGACCACATTGGCTACATTTGAAACCTATGAGGCTCCCTCGGAGAACACGTAGAAGATGACATTTCCTCTTTTACACCAACTTATGTCATGCGGCGGCTCTTTCGTCGTGATTTTCCTTCAAATAGGTGCCCTCGAAGTCGATTATTGACATATTGTCCACCCTTAGAACCTATGAGGTGCCCCCGGGAGCCCGTAGAAGAGTACATTTCCATTTTAACACCAAAATATGCCATGCGGTGGCTCTTTCTTTGTTATTTTCTACCAAACAGATGGTCATGTGCTTGGAGTTGATTAGTGATATTGTCTACTCTTGGAACCTTTGAGATGCCCTGCGAACCCGTAGGAGAGGACATTTTCATGGTTATATCAAATGTACTGTACCGCTTGCGGCAGCTCTATCTTCGTCTATCATTGTCTACCCTGGCCACAAGTCTTCAAAAAGTTGGTTATGCGCTTGTAATTGTTCTTCATTTGAAATTGAGTACTGAGTCAAATTAAAAAATAGTTTCTGGGCTACTGTGATGATTCCTTCGAACAGCTCTTCAAGGATTTTCTATTCCGCATCTCGATATTACCATTAGTCGATGGTCCCTTCAATATAGACTCATAGAAGTTTGAGGTTTTCACCGATCGCCGTGGACAATGATATGAAAACGCAACATTTCGATATAAAAAAAAATCTCTCCTTCTGTGAGACTCTTGCGGGTACCTTGTAGGTTGTAGATATTAAGTTCAGAATGAATGACCTATTTGATAGAAAAAAAAACTAGATTAATCTACCTAGTGGTGATGGTGCCTTTATCGTTCGTTCAAAAGGGGTGAGAAATATATAAGAAAAGTCTAATATAACACTAATAGGTAGATAGCTCTTATTTTTCATATTTGTTTATTTGCATTCTAAAATTTTCTGCTAAACGCAACTTATCTCACTCACTTTTTAGGAGCTTTTCCTCGACCGAATTGCTAGCAGTAAATAGCATTCAACGAAAATCCTGCCCTATTGTTTCCTATTGAAAATTGGCCGGATCGGACTATGGGCTCTGAAGTTATGGCCAAAATACTAATTTCAGCAGCTGCATGGGAAAATCGCTTTTCTGGCACTTATGCTCATCCGATTGGCTTGCAATAAGTTGCGTTTAGCAGAAAATTTTAGAATGCAAATAAACAAATATGAAAAATAAGAGCTATCTACCTATTAGTGTTATATTAGACTTTTCTTATATATTTCTCAACCCTTTTGAACGAACGATAAAGGCGCCATCACCACTAGGTAGATTAATCTAGTTTTTTTTTTCTATCAAATAGGGCATCGGCCCTAAGTAAGAGTAAGAGTAAGCACGGAAATGTCCTCGCCTATGAGCTCCACGGCGGTACTTCATAGGTTCCAAAATGGAAAATGTGGTCACTTATTCATTTCGGTATAAAAACGGAAATGTCACCATCTACGGGTTTCCGTGGGCATCTCATTGGTTCCAAAAGTGGCCAATGTGGTCACTTATCGATTTCAAGCGCATAACCATCTATTTTGTGGAAAATCATGACGAAAAAGCCGCCACACGACATCTTTCGGTGTTAAACGGAAACGTCCCTTTCTACGGGTTCCCCAAGGGCACTTCATAGGTTCAAGAGTGGCCAATGTGGTCACTTATTGATTTCGAGAGAATAACCATCTCTTGGGTGGGAAAACACACCGAAAGAGTCGCCGCTCAGCATATTTCGGTGTTAAAACGGAAATATTCCATTCTACGGGTTCCCTGGGGGCCCCTGGTAGACTCCAAGAACGTCCAATGTGGTCAATTATCGATTTCAAACGCATAACCATCTGTTTGGTGGAAAATCATGACGAAAGAGCCGCCGCACGGCATATTTTCGTGCTAAAACGGAAAAGTTCCCCTCCTGCGGGTTCCCCGGGGGCACCTTGCATGTACCAGGAGTGGCCAATGTGGTATTTTATCGATTTCAAGCGCATAACCATCTGTTTGGTGGAAAATCATGACGAAAGAGCCGCCGCACGGCATATTTTGGTGCTAAAACGGAAATGCCCCTCCTGCGGGTTCCCCGGGGGCACCTTGCATGTACCAGGAGTGGCCAATGTGGTCTTTTATCGATTTCAAGCGCATTATCATCTATTTTGTGGAAAATCATGACGACAGAGCCGCCGCACGGTATATTTTGGTGCTAAAACTGAAATGTCCCCTCCTGCGTATTCCCCGGGGGCACTTTGCATGTACCAGGAGTGGCCAATGTGGTCACTTATCGATTTCAAGCTCATAACCATCTGTTTGGTGGAAAATCATGACGAAAGAGCCGCCGCACGGTATATTTTGGTGCTAAAACGGAAATGTCCCCTCCTGCGGGTTCCCTGGGGGCACCTTGCATGTACCAGGAGTGGCCACTTTCGTCGAAAGCCCTTTCATGGACAATACATTACCGTTTTATGAGAATATTTTAAGAATTTGCGATCGAAAGGCGTATATAAAGCGGTTTTTATGTTGACCGACAAGGTCCCCGTTGAAGTTGTTTTCCGGTGGCCATTGTCTCTAGAAGCAGCATATCACATCATAGCCACAAAATTGATGAGTTTATCTTTCGAACGGTATATAAACTTTGCAATTCGGTTATAATTTGCCTTTTTTATAAGCATTTACATTTCTGGGTCAATATGACCCCAACATCTTATTCGTAAGTTTTTTCTAATATCCGAAGAAGGTTAAGACGGCTAGTTTGTCAAAGCCAACGTAAAAACAGAATATTATTCGAAATATCCGCTTCATGGAATTTTAACGAGAAATTCTTCAAAGATTTCGCGGAAGATTGTTCAAAATATAGATTTTAACAAAAAAAAACCAGATTAATCCACCTAGCGGTGATGGTGCCTTTCTCGACCTTCGTAAAATGTGTGTGCTTGAAAATAGATGAGCTAGTAGCTAGGAGTAAAAAAGACAAATTTCTTTGTCCGTTGCGCACTACTCGCGATGCAGTTGCAACATCCGGAAATGCGAGAAAATGCGATTGTCGCGAAACCTCGGTTCGGTTTTCTCTACAATATCTACAATATGCTAATAAGAACTTTGACATTTTTGTTTCCTTTTCCAATCTTTTTGACGTACATACCCCTGTTTTATTTTACCCAGTCATATATTTTAAGGATATCACTTTTGGATGTAAATTGAACTGAAGCTCCGACTACACAAAAAGAAAACGAAAATGTCATTCCCATCAAGCGAGCGGAGGGCAATATTTGTTATGATATAAATCTCATGACCGTCTTTCTACCCAACTCCCGTATGAAGAGGAAGGGAAGTGTATCAGTGTGGAAGCATCCGATAGTTCGTTTTCGGAGAGAAATTATAGCCTTTCAGTACAACTTTGTTGCACAAGAAAGGCAAAAAGTATTTTGGCCATAATTTCAAAGGTAATAGTCCAATCTGGCCAACTTTCTAAATAGAACAAGATTCCGCATCTAATGCAATTTGTTGTGAGTAAATCGGTTGAGGGTAAGTCCATTAAAAGTCAGCTAGACTTTTTTACTCGCTTTTTTATAACACATAGTATATTTTGGCCATAATTTCTGTGCCCATTGTCCAAATTTTCAATAGAAAGCAATACGACAGGATTCCGCGTCGAATGAAACTTGTTGGAATTATAGATAGTGGAATTAGCAACCCTATAACCAGAGACCGGCGGAGTGAAAAACTGTCGAAATGGCAACGTATGAAAATGCATGAAATCGTGAAAATAATCCTGGCAGCACTTGAACTTTTTGCTTGCTTCTTATGGATGCAAAAAGTAAACAAGTCGAAATGGAACCGCTTTTGACGGTTCGATTGGAAACAAGATGGCGTCTTCGCCGATCTCTTATTCTAGTATTTCTAAGTGGAATATATAGATGAGTGAAGATAAATCCTCTGTCTCCAAACGAACTGTCAAACGTGTCTCCAAACGAGCATGACGTCACGATTTCAATGGAAACGTTAAGGGCTGTGACGTCATATGTGCGTGTGCACGAGCAGAAAAATCGACTCAGCCATGCTTTCGCTCATCTATGTATTCTACTATCTATAGTTGGAATTAAATCGGTTGTGGATAAGTTCCAAAAAAGTGAGCTAAACTTTTCGCACTTTTGGTGCGCACACACACACACACACACAGAGACATCATCGCAGTTCATCGAGCTTATACGTATATAACACTATGTGTCTCCAGGCCTTATGTAAAAGTTTGGTTTTGGAGCGAACATACAGCCTTTTCGTAGAAAAAGGCAAAAATGGTGTTTCAGCCATAATTTCCGATCCCATAGTCCGAGCTAGCCAATTTTCAATAGAAAACAATGGGACAAGATTCTGCGTCGAATGCAATCTGTTGCGAGCGTCAATAAATGAAGTCTAAGTGCTAAAAAGTGAGCTTGACATTTTCGAACTCTTTTTCACAATAAATAGTAATTTGACCATAACATCTAAGCCCATAGTCCGATCTGGCCAATTTTCAATAAGAAAATATGAGACATTCTGCGTCGAATGCAACTTGTTGTGAGCAAATCGGTTAAGGATATGTGCCCGAAAAATGAGTGACATTTTTTACGCGATTTTTTCGTAAGAATTTGTATTTTGGCCATAACTTTCGATCCCATAGTCCGATCTGGCCAAATTCAAATAGGAAACAATGGGACAGGATTCTGCGTCGAATGCAACATGTTGCGAGCAAATCGGTTGTGGATAAGTGCCCGAAAAATGAGTGACATTTTTTACGCGATTTTTTCGTATGAATTTGTATTTTGGCCATAACTTCTGATCCCATAGTCCGATCTGGCCAATTTCAAATAGGAAACAATGGGACAGGATTCTGCGTCGAATGCAACTTGTTGCAAGCAAATCGGTTGAGGATAAGTGCCCGAAAAATGAGTGACATTTTTTACGCGATTTTTTCGTATGAATTGGTATTTTGACCATAACTTTCGATCCCATAGTCCGATCTGGCCAATTTCAAATAGGAAACAATGGGACAGGGTTCTGCGTCGAATGCAACTTGTTGCGAGCAAATCGGTTGAGGGTAAGTGCCCGAAAAATGAGTGACATTTTTTACGCGATTTTTTCGTATGAATTTGTATTTTGGCCATAACTTTTGATCCCATAGTCCGATCTGGCCAATTTCAAATAGGAAACAATGGGACAGGATCCTGCGTCGAATGCAACTTGTTGCGAGCAAATCGGTTAAGGGTAAGTGCCCGAAAAATGAGTGACATTTTTTTTAGTAGTTTTGCGCACACACACACACACACATACACACACACACACATAACCGTAACACTAGAAAACTTTATTGCCGGTACGCCATGTGTTGTGTACAAAAAATTTCAAAACTAGTTTGCATTCAAACACCAAGTAATGAAAATGTTTCTACCAAAGCTTCCAACTGGATAAAGTGTTTGTGCAGCTTTTGGGAGTTTTGAGAAAATCATTGAGATTTGCATACTTATGCATATCACAAACTGAAACGATGATCATTTCTTCCATACCTACTTTTGTCTATTGTTACAAATATGGGATCATAGGCAGTTCCTACCAAACCAGTTGTATAAAGAAATTCTCGTAAAAAAACCAAAGATAAATTTAATAAATTTCGAGCAATTTTGCGTTGAAATGCAATTTGTTTTTACCGAAATCTACATTTTGAACAAATATCCGCCGATTTTTTAAAGAAGTTTGCGTTGAAATACCGCATTCTTCTACAATTATAAATAATTTTCTGTGCGAATTCCAAAAAACACTCAAAAGAAACAATACTTACTTGATACTTGATACTTGATGGGCTACAGCTCTATAGCCGAATGGAGTATCCTTCTCCACTGGACTCGATCCTGGGCCAATCGCTTCCAGTCGCCCTGAACATTGAGCGCCCTCAGGTCCTCTTCAACTGCAAAAAGCCATCGTGTAAGCGGCCTTCCACGAAGCCTGCGGCCGAAACAATATCTCGTAAAAATTCTAAAGAATTTCCCATGCAAATTTCGACAAATTTCCTGCTGAATTTCCAAACAATTTTCTTTGGAAATACCAGAGAGCCTCTGTTTAAAAGAATTCGCAAAACTTCTATGTAGTTCTCTTGCAACATCGGAAAATTATTTTTATACGAATATTTCGGAAAAACTTAAAGAATTTTCTGGGGAAGTTCATCAGATTTTTTAGGCGAAATTCGAAAGATTATTCCGTGATTGTCTTGAAAATATCCCGAAAAAAGCAAAAAAAAATCCTAAAGAAACGTAATGAAAAAATCGCCACGCCGATTCACGCTGCCGCCGCCGCCAACAAAAATTCTGCCAAACGCCGCCGCCGCTAAATATCGGACCGGCGCACACCTCTAGTGTAGTCCCCTTAATCGGTTCATTATCGTTAACGTTCATTAATTAATTAACATTATCAAAAAAAATACGTCTCTCACGCTATGCTACATATAGAGATTGTATACTGACATGATAAGTGAGAGATTTTTCCATTATCCTTTGGATTCAAACCCTTTTCGCAGAAGTTGATTTCGTGACGGCGTAAAATGCCTTAAAAAAATTCCCAGACCAGAATCTGACTGTACACGAGATCGGCTATTTGCTGATAATCCACACAGCACAACGGCAGTTGAGAAATTAGCTCAAGTTTATTCACAAAACGCATTCTGCCATCTAACAGTGCTCCACATTGGGTACGACAGGCCAAAACCATTTTCTGACTTCATCTCACATTCTCACAACATTTTCCCATCAAACGTCATCGATCAACTCCAAATTCCAAATTGCCTATGCCCAACCACTGACAGACAGGCGCGCTTCTGATGAGTTCCAATTCATGCAAGTCATTGCGACGCTAAAGAGCAGGTAATTGATTGAAAACGTTTCGTTTTGGCTTTGCCTCGTTTGGAGCACCAACCCACCGGTCATGTTCGTGGTTTAGATGCTCGATTTTCAGGAACTGGGAATTGGCCTTTCTCCAAGTCATTCAAGCAAGCGGACAGGCCCAAGCTGGAAGATGGGAAGCAATTGTTTTCTGAACTAGAAAAAGATAATAGTGTCATTAGAGGAATCCTGTTCGATGCGTGGAGGTCTTTTTCTGGCGGCCGCCAGAACAAACATCGAAGGATGGTCCGAGTTGTGGCTTCAGCTTCGGCATGTGTTTTGGGCCCAAGGAGTGAGAAATACTGCATTCCTGACGAATGTTTACCTTGTTCTATCACAAAGTTCGACTCTTGAGCCGAGTGGCCTTCCAGGAATGCATCGACCAAGGTAGGATTCTGTCGTTCGTCCGAAAACCGCCTCTCGGTTAGTGTTGTTTTTATTTGGAGGTCCTCCTGCAGCCAGCAGAGTAGAGCGTGCGTGGCGGGAACGATGATGCCATATCTCTTTCACTTAATCGCTGCTACTCGCAAGCAGATGTACGCTTCTACCAGAGCGCACTTCTCTGTCGACGACGACAACGGCCATAGAGGGACGTGCCATCTCTGATCGATGGTTGTCCTGGTTGATGACGAGAAGGGATGACGTTGGTTGATTCCAAAAGACTGAACCAGTGCTGGATATTCCAAGCCATCATGCGAGGTTTTGTGGGCTTTCATTCCGATGATGGAATGACAAGGCTTCCAGGAAATAAAACATAGGTATTAATGTTCCATACTTTATTATTATCCTAAAAAGTATCTGCGAAAATGGGCAGAAAAATTATTATTTAAATTCTTTTTTCATGTCATTTGTGAATCAAGCAAACTATGTAAATGTCATGTAAAAATACAAATGTTCAGGCTTTCATACAAAATACCCTCTTTTTCCGTAGTTCCCATTTCAGAGTGTTGCAGTTATTATTCAGATATCATTCCAACTAGTAGAACTGAATGAAAATAATCAGTACCTCCAAATTCATGTTTTTTTTTCGTTTGCTGTATTCATACCATAAAATATAATTTCAATTTACAAAAATATCGATGCCATCTCCCAGCATAACCGTTGATGCAATAATGCCATTTTGGTCAGTGGAAAACGGCCGAGCCAAATTATGCTTTTGAGTTTTACGACCAAAATTTTCTTTCTGAATGAACTCGATCCCACAACTGGCCATGCCCCTAGCAGCGTTTCGTGATGCGTTTGACCACGATTCCGGAGTTCGTATTTCATGCACTTTGGTGTCCATGGCCTCGTTTTGCCCGCGGGGATGCACCAAACTTGCAATTTCAAACATTGGTTTAGGGATCGGTTGCGGAACAAAAAAAAATCGAACGACTCACCGACGGCCGGTAGTTACGAGAACCAGTACCATCAATATCTATTGAGCGAACGAAGCGAAATAAAATTCGATAAAATGAACACCAAAAACAAAATCAAAATCACGGTAACTGCATTTTGGCCGTTCCTTCCATTCACTTTCGCTGATCGTTGCTAGTTCAAATGTTCTCCCAAAGTGCAGCATCACGTTTGCAGTTGCGGTTACGAGTCGAAGGGTGTGCAGGAAGAAAAAGCGAAAAAAGTGCATCATTCAAGCTGCATCTGCAATGCCCGGTAGCAGTCAAACGTCGCTATCCAGTCTCATCGACAATAAATTTACAACGGACGTCGTACTTATCAAAGGCTCGCCGTTTATCTCCCGTTTCACGGCTCTTGCCAAAATCGGCGCGGCAGCGCGGGACCTCTCGGGTCGATGATGGGTTTGTGCTTTGGGTTTTGAGGTAGGCAGGCAGCTACATAAGGATCCCCATGTTTGTTCGCGTTGACTGTGTGGCGAATGAGTATGCCCGTTGATGATGATGATGATGGTGATGGTGGTGGCAAACCTACGCCAAAGGGGAAAATGTTGCGGTCTCGTATCTCCCAGCCAAGTGAATGGAGTCCCGAGTAAACGTGGATTGCATCTTTGCTTGTTGCATTTGAAGTGAGTAGGCATGAGGTTGTATTTTATTCGAGATGAACAATCATCTTGTTGATCAGATTTGAAAGTTCTGACCAGATATTCTGCTTGTTCTATTCCATTTATTATTTTCAGCTAATAGACTTAATAAGTTTTTTTTTAATCATTTACGGATTAACTACACCTTGCAATATTATTCTAGTAGTGCAAACTGCTTCTTCATCATCATTTTCTTCTCAGGCAGAACAAGTTTGTCTGTAAATCATCCGTCATGACCTTCTTCGATGTCGAGATGGCATTCAACAATGTATGGCATGATGGCCTGGTGTACAAACTACAACGATACAATCTTCCCAACTTCTTTATGAAAATCATCAACAATTACCTGTCGGCAAGGGCATTCCGGGTCTCAATCAGCGGAACGAATTCCAATGCGCACAACATCGTCGCAGGCGTCCCTCTGGGCAGTATCCTCGGGCCCCTGCTATTCAATCTGTTCACCTCCAACATGCCAAAACCTCCAGAAGGCGGCATTCTGTCTCTGGTCGCAGATGACACCTCCATGGTCTACAATGGTAGTGGGATCAGAGTGCTAGTGCCAAAACTACAACAAGGCCTGGATGCTGTTACATTTTCAATGTTCCATAAATATTATAAAATTAAAGCTTAAATATATAGGAGCTAGAATTATTCTTATATAATCTTGCCTCACACACGCCGTCGGAAAAAAAACGTTGGTAACCCAGCCTCCCGAGGTACTAAACCTGGTTTACGAAGCTGTAAGGGAAGGGAGAATGAACAAGTTTAGTACCGGGCTTCCGCGTTACACTACGGGACTGAAGAAAAGTTCTCTCGGTGCTTGGTGCTCGTTGAAGATAGACGTACCATGTCGCTTGCCGGTAACCGTGAAGCCCAGAGTTCGAAGTGTTCCGCGTGTGAACAAGTGAAAGCCTGTTGGAAACCTCACTACGTTGACCGGAGTGAATGGTCGATAACCTAGAGAGACCGTCCGAACCCCAAGTGCGGTGGTTAATCGTCTCGAAGTGACAGTGCCGTAGAATTGAGTCACTAACTGTGGAATTCGTGATTAGCGATAGCCAAGTGCATCGAAACCGCCGCTTTGAAAGTGTCGGCAAGTGTGGCCAAAGCCGAACTTCCTAAAACGTTTCCCAAATCGGGATTCCCCGACCTTCCGCGAGTGCAGTGTGCGCAAATCCCTCCCTAAAAAGCTGAACCATTGCATCGGTATTGGCCAGGGTGAACCCGGCGTCCACCATCCGGCGGCTAGAGGCCGCCATATCAGTAGAATCTGTAGGCTAGGCAGCCCCTGGGATGAGATTAAGGTAAGTCTGCATGCTTAGTCCTAGCCTTGGCAAACCCCTAACTTATATTTGTCGATCCAACGGAAAATTGGCCTACAGTTCTACTGTGAGTTAATTTTTTTCATTGGACATTGAGGGATATTCCTTTGGTGTTTGACTAAAGAGAAAAAAATCAACTCTCTACTAGAAAATTAAAAAAAATTTGGTTCACCCTACTTCATGCGTTGGTGATATCACATTGCACTACCCACTTCCATTGATCAATAGACAGCGTAGGAAGCGTTTTGGCGCTCGTTTTTCAACTAGGTACCTATTACAAATTATTCTCGCAGTGAACAATAGAGACGCACCAGGAAGAGTAAAAATATTTCTCGGTCAAGACAAGTGAATGTCAAGGTCACTGTATAGATATATTTCAATTTTTCTGTTTCTTTTCTGCAAGTAATTTCTTCGAGAGACATTTACACTAGTGTTTGAGTTGGTGGTTGAGATTTGCTCAACAATTTGGCGAGATGAATTTCGATTTTGAGAGTGCGTATTTGAGAGAAATGTCGGTTACGTTTCTCACAGAGGACGAACTGAAGTTTGAACTAGAGATTCGGAACATTAATTTTGATAGGCAGAGCGCTATCACAGTGCAGCGTAGAAAACTGAGAAATGCGATAAGAGAAGAGATAGAAGGGAAGCCGCGTGTATACTCTCTCTTACCGTCGTAGGGCTCGAGAAGAGCTCAATACCTGTCAGCGCAGATTAGAGAGAGTAGGGATTGAGATAAATCGAGACGATATAGTCAAAGAGACATCGAAAACAGGTTTACTGCATTTGTACAACCGCTTGAAATTGTTAAAGCGAACGTATGCTACTCGTGATTGCGTTCAGGAAGCGAACTGGATTTTTACCAATGTAGTTCAATCGTATTTGAAGTTTTTCGTGGAAGGTAATATTCAACCGTCTCCTCCAGATTCGCCAAATCTGGTTGATTTGGTTGGAGCGACAAGCCTAGAGGCTCAGGCAACATACGAACGCGATTTGATTAATTTAGCTCACCCCGTCGGATCCGTAAACGAGTCAAATTTATCGATTCAAACCCGCGTCGATCGTAATATGATAAGAGTGGATAATTGTTTTACACCGCCGGTTACTAGTGTGGAAGTCGGTTCGCTAGTGAATGATCAAATGGAAATGAGGATTATAGCAACTAATACTGGAACGATTCCGCGAAGTACGCGTAGAGATGTTATATCAACAGTGACAGTTTCGCTATCGTTACCAACAGTGGTTACTTCGGCATCAACTAGTGTTTCCTATGCGACTGTTACGTCATTTGGGCAGATGCCACCCATCTGGTCCACTCCACGGTATCAGGTGTCGTGTAGTGTACAACAATCGCGTCACGTTCGATTCGATTCAGGGTGGTCGTTAGAAGAAACGGAAGAACAACAGCAGTCCAATACAACAGTGCCAGTATCGAGTGTAGTAACAACTACGCCATGTACAGCCAACACAGGTGAGATTCATCGGGTTCTGCAGTATGCGTTTACGCATTGGGATGAATTTTGAGAAATTTACCCAACAATTCTATACAGCTCGTCGATCTTTCAGTACCACTGACTACTCTTCGTAGTGATTTTCCTGCTGTTAGGTCTCAAAAATGAGATCCCTGGGAATCAACGCGATTTACTAACCAATTGCCACGAAGCCTTGCCTTGTCGCAAGCAGACCATTATGATTATCGTTATCACAATCCATGTGAGGACGAGGAGTTCAGACAAAATTCTCAGTTTAACCCTTTCGTTGATCAGAGGAATTATGCACCAAATTTTCCGCATATTTCACAGCCATCTCGTGGCAGGCCAATTCGAAATGCAACTCATTCAGTATCCAATGGTCCCCATCATGGGATACACGGTAGCAGCCTCCCTGCTACTGGTCTAATGGGAGCAGGATGGCGGACACCACCACGTCCGATGCCTACTCCGGTTCCCAGTGTTAATCCTTTCCAAGACTTAGATTATTATCCAATTGCCAATCGCGTAAAAACAATCCCAGTGGTGAAGTGGCCAATAAAATATGCTGGAGAGGACCGCGGTATGGGCCTCAATGATTTTTTGTGGGAAGTAAGCGACTGGACGAAGTCGGAACAGGTTTCCGAGTATGAACTCTTACGTTCATTTGGGAATTTACTGACCGGACGAGCAAAAATGTGGTTCACTAGTAATAAACATCGTTTCAATACATATTCGGACCTTATTGCTAATTTGAAGTTGACCTTCAGGCATCCAGATTTGGATCATTTCATCTTGTTGGACATCTACCAAAAAAGGCAGCAGAAAAATGAAACCTTTTTGGAATTCTTTCTTGACATTGAGAAGAAGTTCAAAAGCCTCACATCACCGGTGTCGGAGGGGGAAATAGTACAAGCCGTACGCCGAAACCTTCGTCCGGAGTACAAACGGGCACTAATTGGTAGGGATCTGTATGATCTGTATTCATTGCAGATTGCAGGGCAAGAAATAGATGCCACCAATACGTACCTTTTTGTAAAACCACAAAATGCTTCGCAAACCAATGCCGTTCAGGTCGCGGAGCATCGCTCAGGGGGAAACATCAGTAATTTTCAGGAAAAACGCCCAAATCAATTCTCCAATAAAGGACCAAACAATAACATCAATTACACTCCACGTCATGGTTCCGGGCCGAACCAAGGTAGTGGAGGGATCAAGCAGTGGACTAGGAAAGATTCAAGTTCCGCACATCCACCTGCAAAGATCAATACAATACCTAAGATGGAAGAGAAATCGAACGCTGTCAACTCAAAATTTGATTCAAGGAAACCCTCAAATGTAGAACCTAAAACGGACGAACACGTTCCTCTGAACGATAAGTTCGTTTGCTTTAACTGCCGAAGTCAGGAGCATCTAACCCACCAATGCACAAAACCGTATAAAGTGCACTGTCAGGTATGTGGGCTCCGAGAATTCCCAACCCATCTCTGCCCTTTCTGTGCAAAAAACTTTGCGCGCCGGAGGGAGACCGGCCCAGAGAAAGCACCTTAAACGACATCAACGACATTTTATTCGCTCTTGGGTATGAGCCCGCCAGCGATCTTCTATATAAACCTGACTCGAACCCCTCTTCTATATTTTCGATATTGACAGATGACAGGCCTTTCATGAATGTTTCCATTTTCGGTAGGTCCGTAAAAGCGCTTCTGGACAGTGGCAGCCAGAAAACCTTATTGTCAGATCGGACTTGTCCAATTTGGAAGTTGAATAATACAAAAATTTTCCCTTCAAATTTAGTCCTTACCAGCGCTTCTGGTGATCCCTTACAAGTTTCAGGTCGAGTTTATCTCCCTTTCACAGTAGGGGAAAAAACCAGAGTGATGGAAACGACGATAGTTGAAGATTTACCGGTTGATTGCATTGCAGGAATAGATTTCTTCAATGCATTCGACATCCACATTTCAATGGATAATGTGTTTTTATTTCAAATTAATGTGGAAGAATCTTCCTTTTCCTCTCCTGAACTCGTTGAGCTTAGCTCCGAGCAGGATCGAGCGATAGACCGTGTCAAACAACTCTTCAAACAAGCTATGTCAGACCAGCTCGAGGTAACCTCGCTGGTCCAACACACTATAGAACTGAAAGACGAATTCAAGAGCGCAGCTCCGATTCGCGTTACACCGTTTCCATATTCTCCTTCCATTCATAAGTTGCTTGCTGTCGGTATCATTGAGAAGTCGAATTCCGATTGTGCTCTGAATTCGGTACCGATCATAAAAACCGAACGGGTCGTTTCGGTTATGCCTCGATGCGCATACGCTACACGCCCGAACAACGCTAGACGCTTACCCTCTTGCGTATGTAGGAAGAATTCTTGGACGGCTAGGGAAAACGCGTTATATGAGCACGATAGATCTCAAAGATGCGTTCCTTCAAATTCGCCTCAGTCCAGAATCCAAACAGTTGACAGCTTTTTGTATTCAAGGGAGAGGGATGTATCACTAAACTCGTCTACCGCTCGGCTTTACCAATAGTCCTGCCACTCTTTCCAGATTTATGGATAAGATTCACTGAAGCCTCAGATATTCGTATATCATGACGATATATTCGTGGCCAGTGAAGCTTCCGAAGAGCACATCAAGCTTCTCGAGGAAGTAGCTAGAAGGCTGAAAGAGGCTAATCTTTCGAAGTCGCAGTTTTGCCGATCCTAAGTGGTTTTTCTTGGATACCTTCTTTCGTGCGACGGTCCAAAGCCAGATCCGTCCAAGGTTCAAGCCATACTGGACTTTGAAGCCCCAAAACAATCCGGCAGATCCGCCGTTTTTCTAGGGATGGTAAACTATTACCGGCGACTTCAGTGCCATCACTGCTCCAATTTCGGATCTTCTGGCTGGAAAATCGAAGCTGGTGAAGTGGAATAACGAAGCCGACGAAGCCTTCCGGACCATCAAGGAACGTTAGATCACTGCATCAATTATTTCAAACCCAAACTTCGGAAAAGAGTTCGCGGTACAAACAGACGCGAGTGATCGTGCCGTAGCTGGCGTTTTAACTCAGGTGCAAGAAGGGTCTGAGAGAGTAATAAGCTTTTTCTCCCAGAAGCTGAATTCGGCTCAACAGAACTACTCTGCCACCGAGAAGGAGGCCTTAGCGGCGCTCCTGGCAATTGAAAAATTCCGCGGCTACATTGAAGGATCACACTTCACGCTGATCACTGACGCGTCAGCATTGCAATATATCCGCAACAACAAGTGGCGTCCCGCTTCGAGACTCAGCCGCTGGAGTCTAGATTTACAACATCTAGACATGACAATAGTGCATCGGAAGGGGTCCGACAATATTGTTCCGGATGCCCTTTCCCGTAGCATATGCGTTGTCAATTCTTCCGAATCTCAGATCTCATTCGACGAACTTATACAAAAAGTTCAAAAAAACCCAGAGCAGTATTCGGACTTCAGATTCGAAGACGACCAACTGTGGAAGTACGTCGCCGTCGATGACGAGCCATTCGATGTAAGGTTTGAGTGGAAGTTAGTTCCACCAACCTCAAATCGAAACACTATAATCCAAACGGAGCATTTGAACAGCTTTCACCTCGGGGTGGAGAAAACTTTATCCCGGTTGAAACTCCGGTACTACTGGCCGCATATGGCGTCGGATACCAGGAAGTGGATCCAGAAATGCCAAACATGCAAGGAAAGCAAGCCAGCATATGTACCAGTAATACCCACCATGGGGAAACAAAAGGTCGCAGACCATCTCTGGCAAATCATCGCCATGGACTACGTGGGTCCGCTGCCGAAAAGCAAAGCAGGTTTTATGCACATCTTAGTCATACAAGACTTGTTTAGTAAGTGGTGTCAGTTACATCCAATGCGTAGGATAGAATCTGCCAGTCTATGTAAGACCTTGCGGGAAGGTTGGTTTCTCCGGAATTCAATCCCCGAAATAGTGCTAACCGATAATGCCACCACATTCCTTTCCAAGGAGTTTAAGGCCTTGTTGGATCGTTTTGAGATCAAACACTGGACAACCGCCAGGCATCACAGCCAAGGGAATCCGGTGGAACGATTGAATCGGTCCATAAATGCAGCAATTCGAACCTACTGTAAAACGGATCAACGCTGCTGGGATGTCAACATTCCCGACATTGAACATGTTTTCAATAACACCGTCCACTCAGCAACGGGTTTTACCCCCTTTTTTATAACCCACAATCACGAGATCTCTCTATCCGGTTCGGACCACCAACGGATCCGCCGGAAAGAAGACTATTCGTCTGGACCTTGTGCCAATAACCGTAAAAAGATCAGTGATACTATCTACGATTTAGTCAAGAAAAGTCTACTTAAGGCATACGAGACTAGTGCCAATAGATACAATCTGCGTAAACGAGCTCGTCCTGATGAGTTCAAGCCCGGACAACTAATATACCGTCGTAATTTTAAGGTCTCCAACGCGGGAGAATATTATAACGCGAAGCTCACCACCATGTATTTACCCTGTCGAGTAGTTAGTAAACACGGAAGTAGTTCCTATGAGTTAGAAGACGAAGAAGGCAAGAATATAGGAGTGTGGCCAGCTGAGCATCTTAAACCGTAAACTCTCACATGTTAGTAATGTCTCTCATTATTTGTTGAATGTTAACTCTTATTTTATTGTTTATTAGTTGGTTCATTAAGTAGAGAATCTTAAAACTCACTAACTCACCAATCCACTGGTGAATTTCCTCTCTCAAGAGCGCTGAGAGAAGTTAAGGTGATTATACAGTCAAGCCATGTGGTGAATTTGATATTCACCACACGGTTTTTACTTCTATTATCAAAAGCTCAAATCTAGCGTAACAATTTTCGTACAGTGCTGAAACTAAAGTCGATTGTTTAGCATAAGTAAGCAAACGATCTACGGATGTTTCATCCCCACGGGCGTTGGGGTTCTCTCAATTCGTGCTCTTGAAAAATCACTAGAAAATGCACGTGGTTTCCAAGATGGCCGATTTGTGGCTTTGTTGTATAACCACCTTAATTGCATGCTGTGGATAAGTCGTTTCTACCATGTGTCGTCCATTGTCCCTCTCAGGAGGAGTAGGGTGAATAGGAAGAGCATAGGAGAAACGACATTAATTAAGAAGCCGATAGTGCCTCTCATTCATAAAATCTCGCGAGTATTATACAATGACATCACGATCATTCATGATCAAAGTTTAATGGCCGGCCGAAGAATAGTCATTCGATCTCATTAGAATTCAGGTGTGTCTTTTTCTAGGGAAGATATATAAACTAGGGAATTCTATTGATTAAAGCGTAGTGACTTGTGTGATGTAGATATCATACTCCATAATGTAAGTAGCATGAACCCGATAGAAAGTAAATATGTGTCCATTTAAAGGATGATCCCCTTCGATTGTTATTGGTATTACCAAGGTGGTAGAATTGAGTTTGTGGACTCACTGGAGTCGTTTAGTTTTTCTTGTTATTTATTTCCCAAAATTATCGTTATTTTTGTTTACTTTGTTGGTTATATTTATCAAAAAAAAAATATTGCATAAAGTTTTTTATTGAGCCCTGGGGGAAATGTTACATTTTCAATGTTCCATAAATATTAGAAAATTAAAGCGTAAAGATATAGGAGCTAGAATTATTCTTATATAATCTTGCCTCACACACGCCGTCGGAAAAAACGTTGGTAACCCAGCCTCCCGAGGTACTAAACCTGAGTTGCGAAGAAAAGATGTAAAAAAGGGAGAATGAAAAAGTTTAGTACCGAGCTTCCGCATTACACTACGGGACTGCAGAGAAGTTCTCTTGGTGCTTGGTGCTCGTTAAAGATAGACGTACCGTGTCGATTGTCGGTAACCGTGAAGCCCAGAGTTCGAAGTGTTCCGCGTGTGAACAAGTGAAAGCCTGTTGGAAACCTCACTACGTTGACCGGAGTGAATGGTCGATAACCTAGAGAGACCGTCCGAACCCCAAGTGCGGTAGTTAATCGTCTCGAAGTGACAGTGCCGTAGAATTGAGTCACTAACTGTGGAATTCGTGATTAGCGATAGCCAAGTGCATCGAAACCGCCGCTTTGAAAGTGTCGGCAAGTGTGGCCAAAGCCGAACTTCCTAAAACGTTTCCCAAATCGGGATTCCCCGACCTTCCGCGAGTGCAGTGTGCGCAAATCCCTCCCTAAAAAGCTGAACCATTGCATCGGTATTGGTCAGGGTGAACCCGGCGTCCACCATCCGGCGGCTAGAGGCCGCCATATCAGTAGAATCTGTAGGCTAGGCAGCCCCTGGGATGAGATTAAGGTAAGTCTGCATGCTTAGTCCTAGCCTTGGCAAACCCCTAACTTATAATGCCCTGACAGAGTACCTCACCAGCTGGAAGATTTGTATCAACGTGACGAAGACCCAGGACACGAACTTCTGAGGTCCACCGTCTGGCCGGTATTAAAACACTTCACGACCGCTTTGTTGAGTATAAGGTAAGATTCAGGTTCCCTTGCTTGCTTTCGGATCAGGGTCCAATTAGAGCGAGTGTACGTAATTAGGTTATCAAATTATTTTGTAAATATTTTAATGTAAAACAGAATTTCAAAACAAACAAATACAATATTTTGTTAACAATCTTGGCTATGCATATGCACAGCACATGTTTCAAAATGGACAAATTGATATTAAATTTGCGAAAAACTCAAAGGTGCAGCCCAATCGGGTTGTACGCAAAGGTGACGTATGACTACGTAGCTATACGAAATGGAGGGTATTTTTCATCATAATTTGTGTAAATTTATTAGCATTGTGCAAACTGCTCGGAGGTCAACCGAATCAAGAAACTGAAGGTAGCTCCCAGTTGGATGAACCAGCCGTGGAAAAGGAACGACTCATCGGCCGCATCGCCACTGAAGGCATTCGTCTATCTTTCAGTGGATATCATCAGAATCCTAGAAGACATTATGCTCAAAAATGTCCGGACGAAAGGAAAAAAATACGCAGAATCGGAGGTGGCGCGAAACAAAACACAAATATATTAATTTGCAACGTTCGACTTCCGCCCGCGATGGAAGCGTACATGCATCGTTTTCTATAGCGCTGGTGGCAACGTGAGCAGGACTTCAAGAATAAATTACAAACAGTCCTTTTCAGGACTTAAACTATTTATCCAAGAAGAGGTTTTGACCGCTAGGAAAATTGTTTACCCAGACAAACAGCTGTTTAAACGACAATGACGATTTTGGAAAGATTTGTTGTTTTTAATAATGCGCCATTTGAAAAACTAAGGCAGCTAAACCACCGACGAACCGACGTGTCACTGGCGCTCTCTGATTGTCTCACACTTTTTAATGGTCATTCGCTTTTGCGGGCGATCGCTCCTGTCAAATGAGCTAAGACACAACTCCGCTGCAATGTTAATACACGTAGGTTGGTGGCTGAGCTATGAAAACTTCGCGAGCCATTATGGGGGTGGCGGTAGTGTTCGATGATTTTTCATCATGGCGTCGTGGGCAGCAAATTTGAATTATTTTCTATGGGGTGACACGTCGGTTCGTCTGTGGCTAAACGACATTTTTCACTAAGGTGGCGTCTTCATCGATTTGGCCATCGTCGACGGAAAGTGAAATTTTCTGCCAAGATTCTTTGGTTTTGTTTCGTTAGTCATTAGAAATGATATCGATTTTTTTCGGGTTACCATCGTTTGGCAACGACAGAAAGTTGCCCTTTGGTAGCACAACCACAAGCGCACTTCGGAGGGAGATGATGCAATGAGTTTGTTCAAATGGATGGCGTCAGTAGCAGTCAAATGGAATTTCCTCACAAGATTTTGATTATGTTTTGTTGTAGTTGAGGATTGAAAAGCTCCATTATTTGAAAAATATCGGTTCTTTACAGTACCATTATTTTACACAAGGGTAGTTTAATCCGGGATGCAAGAATGTTCATCAAAGTCCAAAATTAATAGTTTGGCGTTAACAGAAGGTTTTTCTTCGATAGCAGAATGAAAAGCGCGCGTCGGTGAGTGACAACGCAACAAATTTGTTCGAATGAATGGAATCGCTTACAGCAACCGAACTATCACACGCAAAAAAAAGCGTTCCCAAATTCGTGAACCAGCAAAAATACACCGTGATTTATTTCATGGATTCGGGAACAACAGTCACGTTTTCCAGAACGTTCCAGAAAACGTGACTGTATTCCCGAATCCATGACTGTTGTTCACGAAAAAATACACCGTGAACTCGTTAATTCACGAATTCATGAACGCTTTTTTTTGCGTGCACGCCAAACGCCAATTCCACCGAAACAGTCCATTTTGCAATCAACCCTTTCTGTTCAGAAGATGCTGGTCCTGAGAAGGACCAATTTTGTGTCCCCAATGCACGTTTCCAATAACTAACTGCAACCCAATGCTTGTCGAAACGTTAGTGTTAGAATTCCACTTCGTGTTGTTATTGTTCGACGACCACTCGATGAGTTTTCGCTAAGACGCCACCATTTGGAATAATTTTTCAGCATCGCCACTGCATCGCACGGGATCGAAACAGACGTCATTTTTGTAATCAACTCTTTCTTCACATAAAATGCTGATTTGTTGAGGTTGAATGACGACCACCAACGCAGACTTCCACCACCAATTCGATGATTTTCCTTTGAAAATACTATCAGAGCGCCTTCGTGCTGCTGTGTTCGCTCCGCTGCGTCGGCTCTGCGTAAAATCTTATTTAACCGCTCTCTGTGAAATCCCTATCAAAATGGCTCGCGCGCGCTAGAAAGCAGCTTTCTTGTATTCAATAAATCAAGCCCGTTAGCTCCGCCCTTTGTGGTCTGGTATAGGTGTAAATATAATGTACACTCATAACGATTAATGAAGGGGCGGGGCTAATGAAATTACTTCATTAGATATAAGAAAGCTGGTTATCGACGCGCGCGAGCCATTTTGATCGGGACTCCGCAGACAACGGACCGTTCGGAGGATGACAAATTTTAAGAATCTTATGAAATTTTCTCGCAAGATTCTGAATTTTGTTATGAGATGTTGTTTATCTAAGATGCGTAGTGTTGCGAGAAATGACAACAGAAATTTGGCTCAAGACGAAGTTTCTCCATACTACAAAACATTATCTTTCGGCATCTGTCTGTCCGAGCGACGTTCACCGATGGGTGGTTGCTGTAGAAAGTTTCCACTGAGGTGGCGTCTTCATTGATTTTATACAAAAGGCACCATTTTATACAAAAGAAGGTTGATCCGAAATAAACTTTCTTCAAAGTGCAAAACTCAATCGTAAATAGCAAATTTGATGGCGCTTCGGAGGGAGATGATGTAGTGAATTTTAATGGATGGAATCACTAACAGCAACCAAGCTACCACGCCAAACCCGATGCCACGGAAACAGTCCTTTTTCGCAATTAACTTTTTTTTTTCGTAAAATGTTGGTCCTGAGAAGAACCAATTTTCTTTTCCCAATTCCCATTCAAATAACTAACTGCATCCAATCGCTTGTCGACACCTTGCGCTGCAACTGTCCGACAGCCACTTGATGATTTTTCGCTAAGCCTCCAAAGGTTGAAATAAATTTACAGCATTGCAACACTGCCACCCACTTCGTGCTGCTGTGTCCGCTCCGCTGCATCGAATGTCGAACCGCTCTCTGTAGAATCCCGATCAAAATGGCTCGCGCGCGATGAACCGCAGCCTTCTTATATTTAATAACTTAAGCCCGTTAGCCCCGCCCCTTTGTGAGCTGATATGGTTGTAAATATAATGTGCACTCCTAACAACTAATGAAGGGGCGGGACTAATGAAATTACTTCATTAGATACAAGAAAGCTGCTTTTCGGCGCGCGAGCCATTTCGATCGGGTTTCCCCAGACAACGGACCGTTCGGAGAATAATAAATTCTAAGAATCCTATGAAACTTTTTCACAAGATTGTTGCGAGGAATGACAACAGAAGTTTGACTCAAGACGAAGTTTCTTCATATTACAAAACATTTTCTTTCGGCATCTGTCTGTCCGAGCGACGTTCACCGATGGGTGGTTGCTGTAGATAGTTTCCACTGAGATGGCGTCTTCATTGATTTTATACAAAAGAAGGTTGATCCGACTATCCGAAATAAACTTTCTGCAAAGTGTAAAACTCAATCGTAAATAGCGAATTTTATAGCGCGTCGGAGGGAGATGATGTAGTGAATTTTAATGGATGGAATCACTAACAGCAACCAAACTACCACGCCAAACCCGATGCCACCGAAACAGTCTTTTTTCGCAATTAACTCTTTCTTTTCATAAAATGTTGGTCCTGAGAAGAATCAATTTTTTTTCCCAATGTTCCTTTCCAACTAAGTGACACGACAATTTGTAATAAATTTTCAGCATCGACACTGGCGGTGCGGGATCGCCACAGTGCTATTTTTATGGTCAACCTTTTCTTCATATGAAATTCTGGTTCGTTGAGGTTGAATGATCTGCAGCAACACATCGAGGACCACCACCAATGCGATTGATTTCCTTTGAAAATGTTATTAGCGCCTCCGTGATGCTGTGTTCGCTCCGCTGCGATCGCTTTGATGCGTCTGCTCTGCGTGAAACCTTGTTCAAACTGAGGATTAGATCCAAATCCGCAAGTGATTGATTTTTGATGTCTGTGCTAGTGATGCATGAACGTGATTGGTTAGTTTACCTATTTCTAAACTTTTCATCAATTATCGATAATAAATAGTTGAAAATCAGTATTTACAAATAAATACAAAGAAGCGTTGACTCATCCTTGATCGAGTGGTCCAAAAAAATTGAAAATCCATCGAGAAACGGCTTAGATATTAAAGTTTAAAGTCTATCATATTTTCGTGACGGTCCCCGATTTTCGCAATCCCCAGTGTACCCCAATATAGAAAACACAGACGTAGTCCTACGTCAAAAGAATTCACGTGTCTTGGAGGGACTCGAACCCTCAACCTCCTACTCTCTAGATAGGCGTGATAACCTCTATACAACAAGACCACTTAAAGGTCAAGTTTGCAGAAAAGCCATCAGAGTCCGAGTATCAACTTCCACCGTGGTTAGCTTCTTGTTCTTCTTCTTATTGGCATTACATCCCCACACTGGGACAGAGCCGCCTCGCAGCTTAGTGTTCATTAACACTAGGATTCATTCGTTCAGAAAATCGTTGTAACTAAATTTTCAAATGGCTATATCTCAATGGTTTTTCAACCGATTTTCTCAGTTTTTTCACCAACCTCTTAGCCATCTCTTCTAGTTTCTGGACATTGCAAAATATTGTATCTAGGGGTGTTCAATTTTTCACTAGAGCTGTGGGAGTAAAGCAACGGATTTGGAAAAATGCGATTTTGGAGATATATCTATATTTCATTACCAAAAATGATATCTATTCATATAGTGATGATGGAAATGATAAAATAACAAATAAAAGACATCACCTGGAACATAAGAACACATTTTGAGCATCCCTACTATGCATACGATGATAATTCGGTTCCTTTAGGAACCTCTTTATACTAGACGATGTATGAAGCTTCAGAAAATGTTTTCAAGCATGTTGTCTACTGTGAACTTGTTAAAATAAATGTAAACTATATACGAAACATGTGTGATAATAAATTATGATGTTCTAGGATCTCCGAACTGTACTGGAATTTGAATCAAATGGTCTACCGAATCAACCAGGGCTTCCATGATGTCCCATATCGCGGTATCAACCCAGTTATGGCCTCCGAGTATTTATCTTTCATTTGCGTCTCAAATCCAGGCATTTGAAATGTTGTAAGATCTCCAAATTGTCCTGAAGTTTGAGTAAAATGGGCTATCGAATCAACCAAGGCATACATGATGTCCTCAGCCGCGGTGTCAACCCAATTATGTCCTCCGAGTATTTATCTTTCACTTCCATCTCAAATCCTGGCATTTAAGATGTTGTAAGATCTCCAAATTGCCCTGGTAAAATGGTCTATCGAATCAACCAAGGCATCCATGATGTCCTCAGCCGCGGTATCAACCCAATCATGGCCTCCGAGTATTGATCTTTCACTTGCGTCTCAAATCCAAACATATGAAATGTTGTAAGATCTCCAAATTGTCCCGAAGTTTGAGTAAAATGGTCTATCGAATCAACCAAGGCATACATGATGTCCTCAGCCGCGGTGTCAACCCAATTATGTCCTGCGAGTATTTATCTTTCACTTGGGTCTCATATCCAGGCATTTGAGTTGTTGTAAGAACCCCAAATTGTCCTGGAGTTTGAGTAAAATGGTCTATCGAATCAACCAAGGCTTCCATGATGTCCTCTGTCGCGGTATCACCCCAATTATGTACTCCGGGTATTTGTCTTTTACTTGCGTCTTAAATCTAGGCATATGAGATGTTGTAAAATCTACAAATTGTCTTGAAGTTTGAATCAAATGGTCTAACGGATCAACCAAGGCTTCCATGAAGTCTCCAGCCGCGGCATTCACCCAATTATGTCCTCTGAATATTTGTATTTCACTTGCGTCGCAGTTTCAGGCAATTGAAATGTTGTGAAATCTCCAAATTGTCCTTGAGTTTGAATCAAATGGTCTACCGAATCAACCAAAGCTTCCATGAAGTCCTCAGCCGCGGCATCAACTCAATAATGTCCTCTGAATATTTGTCTTTCACTTGCGTCGCAGTCTCAGGCAATTGAGATGTTGTAAGATCTCCAAATTGTCCATGAGTTTGAATCAAATGGTCTATCGTATTGACCAAAGCTTTCATGATGTCCCCAGCCGCGCTACCAATCCAATTATAACCTCCGAGTATTTGTCTTTTACTTGAATTACAAATCCAGGCATATGAGTTGATTACTTTACTTATGATGTTTATTGTTTATTATTATTATAATAATCATTCGACAGTGTATGTTTGTCTTAATGAAACTTTACTCTAAAAACCTTAATTTTAAGAACATCACTTTGTCAGTCGAAGTCTAATTTCGGGCATGTCTCGTTAAATCCGATCATCATTGATCAAATTGGTACAATCAGGTCCAAGTAATGGTGTCCTCGAGGTAAACGGAAGAAGACACTAGAATGGAACGTATAGGCAAGCATATTTATGTCCATTATCGCCAAAAAATAGGGGGAGGGGGTGGTTACCCGATACACCAACAAGAACTTTGGTAAGTCTGCAAGTTGTACTCCCGGAATTCATCAATGATCAATCGCAGGCAGAACATCTGATCCGTCGTTGATCGACCCTCACGAAAACCTGCCTGGTATTCGCTGACGAAGGACTCTTCTAGCGGTGTCAGTCTGTTAAACAGAATACGCGAAAGAATTGTGTACGCCGAGTTCAGAAGGGTGAATGAAGAGAATGGGGAAACAATCCAAAAAGGTTGGTGTTTTGGTTAAACGGAAGAAAGGAGAGATCACTTACTACCTGGTTTATTTCGGTTTTTTCTCTTTGAATCGAGAAAATGAGGGAACCGAAAACATTTCACAGAGGCATTGTAAAGCGTGTTGTTTTGGGAGGAGTACGTTAAGTACTACGTAGGACCAGTCACGGCAGCAGAAATCTCACACTCCGGTACACTGTCATCCCTAGCTGCATGATTTGGGTAATCACTTGTCATAAGACAATTTTTAATTGTAACTTACCAGATATGCGAGGCCTTCTTTAGTGTCTCGTAAATGACTCGACTAAATGTGTGCATGAGCTCGAAAGACATGATTAGATACATACCTTCGCTGGAGACATAGTTCCAGGCGAGGTTGATTTGGTTGACAGACAACTTGATCCACATCCAGGGCGATTTGGGGGACTAATAACATCGCATTTTTATATACCAAACATGTGCATGGGCTCGGAAGATTGGATAAAAACATCTGCTGGAGACATATTTCAAGGTAGGGTTGATTTGCAAGTCGTGGTTCATTTGGAAAGTAATTTAATAACAATTATGTCCACTAAATTGCGTTGATATCGTGGCTGAAGACATCATGGCAGCCTTGGTTGATTCGGTAGGCCATTTGATTCAAACTCCAGGACAATTTGGAGATTTTACAACATCTCATATGCCTGGATTTGTGACGCACGAGAAAGTCAAATACTCGGGGGACGTAATTGAGTTGATACCGTGGCTAGGGACTTCATGGAAGCCTTGGTTGATTCGGTAGACCATTTGATTTAAACTCCAGAATAATTTGGAGATCTTCCAACATCTCAATTGCCTTGATTTGAGGCGCAAATGAAATAAAAATACTCGGAGGACATAAAAGAGTTGATATCGCGGCTGACGACATCATGAAAGCTTTGGTTGATTCAATAGACCATTTTGCTCATACTCTAGAACCATTTGAAGATCTTACAACATCCCCTATGCCTGAATTTGAGACTCAGGTGGAAGACAATTATTCGGAGGACATGATAGGGTTTATACTGCGACTTAGAACATCATGGAGGCCTTGGTTGATTCGATAGACCATTTTACTCAAACTCCAGGACAATTTGGAGATCTTACAACAACTCAAATGCCTGGATTTGAGACGCAAGTGAAAGATAAATACTCGGAGGACATAATTGGGTTGATACCGCGATATGGGACATCATGGAAGCCTTGGTTGATTCGGTAGACCGTTTGATTCAAATTCCAGTACAGTTCGGAGATCCTAGAACATCATAATTTATTATCACACATGTTTCGTATATAGTTTACATTTATTTTAACAAGTTCACAGTAGACAACATGCTTGAAAACATTTTCTGAAGCTTCATACATCGTCTAGTATAAAGAGGTTCCTAAAGCTACCGAATTATCATCGTATGCATAGTAGGGATGCTCAAAATGTGTTCTTATGTTCCAGGTGATGTCTTTTATTTGTTATTTTATCATTTCCATCATCACTATATGAATAGATATCATTTTTGGTAATGAAATATAGATATATCTCCAAAATCGCATTTTTCCAAATCCGTTGCTTTACTCCCACAGCTCTAGTGAAAAATTGAACACCCCTAGATACAATATTTTGCAATGTCCAGAAACTAGAAGAGATGGCTAAGAGGTTGGTGAAAAAACTGAGAAAATCGGTTGAAAAACCATTGAGATATAGCCATTTGAAAATTTAGTTACAACGATTTTCTGCACGAATGTATCCGCGTAAGTTTTTTTAGCGAATCAATCCTAGTGTTAAGCACTTCCACAGTTATTAACTGCGAGGTTTCTAAGCCAGATTACCATTTTTGCATTCGTATATAATGAGGCTAACACGATGATACTCTTATGCCCAGGGAAGTCGAGACAATTTCCAATCCGAAAATTGCCTAGACCGGCACCGGGAATCGAACCCAGCCACCCTCAGCATGGTTTTGCTTTGTAGGCGCGCGTCTTACCGCACGGCTAAGGAGGGCCCCTTGGTTAGTGGTTAGCTCTTTTTTGCTAATTGAATATCTTTCGGATGCTTGATTTGTCCAATTACCCTTTACTTGGTATTCATTAACAATATGCGGTGTGGTTCCTGAAAAAATCATCGGCCTCATCGAGGCACAGTACGAGGCCTTCTCGTATAGAGTGCTGCGCTACGGGGTCTTCGAGATATTTTTTTTCGTGATTTCTGTGCTGTTATACGCTGGAGAAACATGGTGTGTATCAGTGGTGTACAGTTAACGGTGCGGGTGTTCATTAACAGATGCCTGCGGTATATAATTCGGGCCTGGTGGTCTCACAACTGGAGCTCAACCAACGAGTTCCATCGCCGTCGTCACCAGAGGCCGATAGCAACAGAAATTCGGGATCGGAAGTGGGGCTGGGTCGGCCACACTCTACGTAGGGGCGGAAACAAAATCTGTAAACAAGCATTAGACTGGAACCCAGCGGGACATCGCAGCAGAGGCAGACCCAGAGGATCATAGCGGCGAAGCTTCAATAAAGAAATAAACGAAGTCGACCGAAATCTAACCTGGCATCAGGTTAAAGCGATAGCTGGACATCACTCAGGATGGAGATCTTTCAAGTAGACCCTTTGCACCACCGGAGGTGTATAGAACCCATAAGTAAGTAAGTAATGCTGAAACCGATGGATAAAGTCCAACTATGAATGGCGCTGGGTTTGGGTGAATGGGTTTTAATTATAATCCGTAAAGACGTTTTTCCGACCACGACCAAGAGCATGTCATAGCCAGGACCGACTCTTGGGAATGCCAGTCTCTTCAGGGAACTCATCAGATGCGGTGCCACGTATGAGCACCTGGAAGAACCATCCAGTGATTGTTTTTTTACAAAGGTGAGTATGTTTCCGGTGATGTCCCGAGTTTTCGGAGGATCAGGAGTGTCAAGGTTAAACTAAATGATTTTTTAATATCATGAGAAGCCAGGTCAACATACTTGCCGTCGCTTCTTGTAGCACACTGCTCAAGTATGTGCGAAGTATGTGCTAGTGCCCTCCTTAGCCGTGCGGTAAGACGCGCGGCTACAAAGCAAGACCATGCTGAGGGTGGCTGGGTTCGTTCCCGGTGCCGGTCTAGGCAATTTTCGGATTGGAAATTGTCTCGACTTCTCTGGGCATAAAAGTATCATCGTGTTAGCCTCATGATATACGAATGCAAAAATGGTAACTTGGCTTAGAAACCTCGCAGTTAATAACTGTGGAAGTACTGAATGAACACTAAGCTGCGAGGCGGCTCTGTCCCACTGTGGGGATGTAATGCCAATAAGAAGAAGGAGATGTGCTAGTGCCATACCCTGAGCGAAAATCTTGTTGTTAAAAGCCGAAACCACCATAGACTTCCAGTTTCTCACGGAGTTGGAGGTTGACCATACGCTCCATGGTCTTCGAGGCACAGGACGTGAATGAAATCGGTCTGAACTTGGTGGCATCCTGACTCACCACGTTGTTTTTTGGGATTGGGACCACGGAATATTTGCTCCACTCGTCAGGTAACGTGTAGTTTTCTTAGAGCTCGTGTACAAGTTTGAGAGAATGGGGATTTCGACTGGATTAGTTGCTAATTTTCAGGATTTTCGGCTTTCAGTCACATGAAAATGTTGATAATTTCAAATCATTGCCAACGTTTCGATCCGGGGGTTTGGATCTTCATCAGGGCCTGTCATTTATTGGCGATACGTTAATAAATTGCAATGGTACATAAGCGAAATATTGTGTGACTTACTCGAGATTAATCAACCTGTCTATTAAAGTGTGGGTCACACGATGGACTGTCAGGGGGGTTGGGGTAAACTGCACTAGGTTCACTATTGTTCATTTTAAATTTGGAAAATCGAGTTTAGTATACTAAGTGTTTGGGGGGGGATGCATGATATCATCTTACTTTGTCCCAGCACCATAAACAAGATGGGTGGGTGGTGAAGAACAGGATGGGCACTACACAGTAAGTCACTACGATACACTTCTACCATGACCAGCTGTTGGCAGTTGCTGAACTATAATAATATCGCTGTCGGGTGTTCGTGGTTTAGGGTGGTAATGGGGTGGTCAAGTATGTTTGTGTGGGATGTTTTGTTGTTAAGTCATGTGGGTCTTGTCGATAATCTTGGTTTATTGACGGCGCATTTCTCTCTTCTCTCTGTGTTTTGATCGTGAAGAGAAGATTTGCGTACGCACAGCTTAGGTTGTCGGTGTCCATCCGATGGTTGACCGTGTTAGAGGTAGTGGCAATATGACACATCTCTAACACTTGCAGAGCTTGCTTCTTGTAGGATTTATCGACGATTGTGGGATTTTGGATGTTAAAGCGGTGTTGATGGGTGATGCAGTGGTTTATCAGGGCTGATTTCTCTTGGAGTTGTAGTACTTCTGGGTCTGTGTATTGGTACCCTTCCAACAGCTGTTTGTCCAATTTGTTGATGTTGGATTGGTGTCCATACATTCGGGTTCTGAGCTTATTGGTCGTCGTACCGATATATTTACTAGGGCAATTCGTACAGTCAATCCTGTAGATGACGTTGCTTTTGTTGAGCTCTGATACCGGATCCTTCGCATTTTTGTAAAGATGTCCTACTGTGTTGCAGTTGCTGTGTGAGATACCAATATTCAAGCCACTGTTGAGAAGGATGGGTTTGATGTTTGGTGTTAAGCCTTGGATGAATGGGATGGATCTGAAGATAGTGGGTTTATCCGGGGTCTCGATGCGTGGTGGTTGATGTAGTAGTCGATTGATGAGCGTGTGGGGATAGTCGTTTTTACTGAGGTGGTGATGAATGAGCTGATCTTGTTGACGTTTATTTCGAATGGTACTTAGGTTGCGCACTCTGTCAATGAAATTATTGACGACTGCAAGTTTTTGATCCGTGGGGTGGAAGGAGAAGTAGTTCAGAATTCTACCTGAAGAAATTGGTTTCGCATACCAATCAGTTTTAACGCTTCCATCATCAAACCTTAATATTAGTAGGTCGAGGAATGGAAGCTGCATGTTTTGCTCAACTTCCGATGTGAAGCTGATATTGGAGTTTTGAGTATTGAAAATTGCTAATGCTGCATTGACTTGATCTTTATGTAGGACAAGAAACAAGTCATCCACGTATTTTCGAATGAATGTCGGAGGAATGTTGGCAGCTGTTATTGATCTGTGTAGCAAATTTTCCATCACAATATCAGCCAATAAGCTCAGAACCCGAATGTATGGACACCAATCCAACATCAACAAATTGGACAAACAGCTGTTGGAAGGGTACCAATACACAGACCCAGAAGTACTACAACTCCAAGAGAAATCAGCCCTGATAAACCACTGCATCACCCATCAACACCGCTTTAACATCCAAAATCCCACAATCGTCGATAAATCCTACAAGAAGCAAGCTCTGCAAGTGTTAGAGATGTGTCATATTGCCACTACCTCTAACACGGTCAACCATCGGACGGACACCGACAACCTAAGCTGTGCGTACGCAAATCTTCTCTTCACGATCAAAACACAGAGAGAGAGAGAAATGCGTCGTCAATAAACCAAGATTATCGACAAGACCCACATGACTTAACAACAACAACACAACCCACACAAACATACTTTGACCACCCCATGACCACCCTAAACCACGAACACCCGACAGCGATATTATTATAGTTCAGCAACTGCCAACAGCTGGTCATGGTAGAAGTGTATCGTAGTGACTTACTGTGTAGTGCCCATCCTGTTCTTCACCACCCACCCATCTTGTTTATGGTGCTGGGACAAAGTAAGATGATATCATGCATCCCCCCCCCCCAAACACTTAGTATACTAAACTCGATTTTCCAAATTTAACAAACAAACAAAACAATAGTGAACCTAGTGCAGTTTACCCCAACCCACCTGACAGTCCATCGTGTGACCCACACTTCAATAGACAGGTTGATTAATCTCGAGTAAGTCACACAATATTTCGCTTATGTACCATTGCAATTTATTAACGTATCGCCAATAAATGACAGGCCCTGATGAAGATCCAAACCCCCGGATCGAAACGTTGGCAATGATTTGAAATTATCAACATTTTCATGTGACTGAAAGCCGAACATCCTGAAAATTTGAGAGAATGGTTCTAAGCGACTGGAGGGAGGCATTTGAGTATGGGATACCCCAACTAATCCGGCCCGGATGAACTCCCGTTGCAGTTAGCAAGTAAGGTAGTGCTTAGATATGGACCACGAGTGGCAATGGTCCTTTGGAATTCGGCAGGGTATTGGGAAGTGGCTACCAGGCAGTCAAAGTATTTACCTAGAATGTTGGCAACCTATGCAGGGTCGAAAATTGTACAGTTGCACTGATTGAGGTGGATGGGAACAGCTCTCGATCTCCACAGTTCGGCGGAGGCCTGAGACGAGTGGATGCTGTCGATTAATTCTCCGACTGCTAAGACTTCGCCTTTCTGATGATGATTTTGGACTGCTCGTGCTTCTCTTTGTAGCATTTCAAGGCGTGAGGTCTGAGAGAATGTTCAATGCTAAGCTTCCTTGGTGCGCGTAAGGCCTTGCGCCTAGCTTTGACAGCACACCGAGTTTCCTCGGTGTCAACATAAGGGGGAGCGTTGGTGGAAATCTGCATCGGGTAGTGGTTGCTACCGTATACCTCGATACCGGCTTTCCAGGAAAAGCGTGGCAGGATGGATCTACCGACCACGGAGACATCAATAGCAGTGGCAGAGTGCCCGTTGAACAAAGTGGGGGACCCGTCACTGAGCGTGACGAGGTCACCTTCCTGGAACGTTTCAACTAGATCGGTGCCTCGAGGGTCGGCCCTGGAACTTTCTCCGATGATTGGTCCTGGAGCAGGAGGGAGTAGCTTTTTCGATCAGATTGCTTATATTTCTAATGACAACGGGGAAGGCGCCTCAAGAGATGTAGACGTTAATGATGGTGATCTGTATGTTTCCGTGCAGCCGGACGACAACCAGCAGGTTTTCGTCGATATCGATGGGATTCGGGAGGGCAATGATTGCTGCTGTCGTAAACTCGCAGTCAAGCTCGAGATGTGATGCATTTGTGGTCATGCGTACAAAGACGGCCACATAGCTTTTCTTAGGTGAAGAGCGGGGACTTGGTCGCTGCAGATAGAACGGCCCAGCCAAGTCGATGCCAACATTTTCAAAGGTCTATGATATAGTCACGCGAACGGCTGGCAGTGACCCCAATAGTTGTATGAGATTTCGAGGACGCGCCTTCATGCAGATGTGTACTACTTCGCGTGTAAGGTCTCAGCCGCCTAATGGCCAAAACTGTTGGCGAATAATGGCCAGCAACAACTGCGGACCACAGTGTAGCTGTTGACGATTGATCGAGGTGGCGATCAGCTACGTAAAGGGATGCTTCTCGGGAGTACGAAAGGTTTTCTGGTATCATTGACAACGGCAGCGTGCTCGAACCGGCCACCAACGCGAATTAGACCGTCTTGAACAACTGGACAGAGGTGTCGGAGTTTAGATCGAGGTGGGATTGGCCCCTTGAAGTGCACTCAGCTCTAAACCGAAGTATTCGGCTTGAACTAATCGCAGTATTCCATACAATGTTGTATTGAGCTATTCAACAGATATCGGACCATGCCGATGGTTGATTGCCATCATACGACAATTGTTAGCGAAACGTCAGCACAGAGTACCGATTTGCAGAAGAATTGTGAACGATGTGAATCTAGTGATAAGGTCGACAACTTCAGAATGTGTTATAGGAAGTGCTATTCTTTTTCCTGTTTCCAAATCTTTCTTTTTCCACCGATCGAATTCTTCAGGAGGCTGTGGCCATGCCACACTCCATATGCGACTTGTCTAGTAGCTGATCAACATTTACGCCACGTGAGATCATTCCTAGTAACAATTTGGTGTTATGCCGGTTTTATAACACTCTTGAAGAGTAAATTATGGTCTTCAAGAGCGTTATAAAACTTAAAATGTTACTTGGGATATCCGCGGGATTTTGGTCTCCTGGAACTTGGTTCCAAGTGTAGTTGGTTGTAAGTTCTTGGATATCTGCGACCCGGTTGGCCACAAAGGTTTGCCACGTGGACGGACTTGTTGACAACCAATGGAGTACAATCGTTGAATCGGTCCACATGTGAATATTTTCCGTGACGTTGATACTGGTACAAACGGACAGGACAGGAGCAATCGTGCTTGGAGCAATGCTGCGCAGAGCTCCAAGAGACTGCACGTGTCTAGGGCAGCGAAAAGTTTTCAAACGGTTGAAGCGAAGTTGGTAGTCTTCCCATTCATTGGCGAATGCTTTCGGCAGCGGGTGATCCCAGCCCACTATGGTCCAGGATACAGATTTACGCGGAAAGATGAATTTTACGCCAAAACCATATTTTTTAGAAAAAACTGTTGTTCTACAAAATTCTTCGAAATAGTAAGGCCATCATTATGGTTCTACCAAAAAATAGGATGGCCCATCATATAAAAAAAATTAGAAAATATTTTTTTTATTTCTCAGAATATCGACATGTTATGTTCTACAAAGTTGTAGCGCAGCTAATTCCAATCAATTTTGTTAAAAAAGCTTTTTCTGCAGCTCTTAAGTTGGCTGATTTAGAGCAATTTTACCTAATTAGATTAGGGTGTACCTCAAAAAAACAGTATTTTTGATCTAATTTTTTTGTTTCAGATTTCTCGAAAAAGTCGTCTTCAGGTGACTTTAAGAGCTCAAAAAAATGCAATTTTTGATGGGTAAATATGCACAATATCTTTTTCTGATCAAAAGTTATATTAATTTTTCTGTCAAAATTACATTTTTTTCATAAGTTGATATCTCCGGTTAGGGCAGACCAAAAAAATATGTTTACACGGCATCTAAAAGATAAATTAATATTCTTTATTATGTCAAAAAATTGGGGATATGTTATTTTTTTATCTAAAGTTCCAATTTTACTAAAATCATGTTTTTTTTTTTAATAAATTGATATAACTCGACAACGGAAGAAGATACAGACAATATTCTTATAGCAAAACACGCGTTTTGAAAAGCCCCATAAGTCTTCAGAAGGTAAAAAATAAAAAATGCAATGAGCAGATCCTAAATATTGTTTTTTGAGAGACACCCTAATCCTGGTAAGTAAAATTACTCTAAGCAAGTGAGCTTAAGAGCTAAAAACTTTCTATAGCAAAGTTGATTAGAAAAAGCTGCGCTACAACTTTGTAGAACATTTTATGTCAATATTCCGCAAAATAATAAAAATAAAAATTTCACATTTTTATAAAATGGCCCACCCTATTTTTCGGTAACTCTATAATAAGGGCCCAAGTATCCAGAACAACTTTGTATAACAAATTTTGTTTCTTAGAAGTATGCTTCAGACCGAAAATGCATCTTTTCTCGTAAATCTTGCAATACAAGTGTTAGAGCTGTAGATTTTTTATTTTTCATTTCTCACGAATGTCATCTTCTGAAGACTTTTGGGGCTTTTCAAAACGCGTGTTTTGCTATAAGAATATCGTCTGTATCTTTTTCCGTTGTCGAGTTATATTAATTTATTTGAAAAAACATGATTTTAGTAAAATTGGTAAAACTTGAGATAAAAAAATAACATATCCCCAATTTTTTGACATAATGAAGAATATTAATTTATCTTTCAAATGCCGTGTAAACATATTATTTTGGTCTGCCCTAACCGGAGATATCAACTTATGAAAAAAATGTAATTTGGCAGAAAAACGATTATAATTTTTGATCGGAAAAAAATATTGAGCATATTGACCAACCAAAAGTTGCATTTTTTTGAGCTCTAAAAGTCACCTAAGCACGACTTTTTCGAGAAATCTAAAACAAAACAAAAAAATAGATCAAAAAAACTGTTTTTTGAGATACACCCTAATCCAATTAGGTAAAATTGCTCTAAATCAGCCAAATTTAGAGCTACAGAAAAAGTTTTTTTTAGCAAAATTGATTGGAATAAGCTACGCTACAACTTTGTAGAACATAACATGTCAATATTCCAAGAAATAAAAAAAATATTTTCTAATTTTTTTTTTATATGATGGGCCACCCTATTTTTTGGTAAAACCATAATGATGGCCTTACTATTTCGAACAATTTTGTAGAACAACAGTTTTTTTCTAAAAAATATAGTTTTGGCGTAAAATTCATCTTTCCGCGTAAATCTGTATCCTGGACCATAGTGCAGTCGTAGTCGAGCTTCCACAGTGTCTGTAGCAAGATTTTAGCCTTCACGACAGCTGGACCAAGAAGCCCTAGTGGATCAAAGCAACTGGATGCTTGTGACGGTATGATCCTTTTCGTTTACTGCTCACACTTTGCGAACTTTGGCATTTTGTAGAGAAGCGAATCAATTGCTGGCTCCCACAGAAGACCAAGGGCCTTCACAGGAGCATTGGAATCAAACTCAATGAGCGATTTGGTCTCTCGACACTCTTCGGGAATTTTGTTGAGAATTTCTTGGAGATTCGAAGATATCTTTCGAAGTTGCATCCCAGAACTCTCAAAAACTCCGAGAAGCTGGGAGCAGAGTTGTTTGAGTTTCCCTACATCATTGCATCCGGTAAGCAGATCATCCATGTACATATCTTTGCGAATTACTGTCGCTGCTAGTGGGTATCGTTCCTGTTCATCCTCCACGAGCAGCTGCAGCACTAGTGTAGCGAGGAATGGAGCAGAGCTTGTGCCGTAGGTTACGGTGAGGAGCTGGAAAATGTTCAGCGTTTCCGAAGTGTTTTGCCGCCAGTAGATTCGCAGCAGTCGTTGATCGAGAGGGTGGTGTAGAATTTGACGGTACATTTTTCAGAGATCACCCCTGAGAACAAAGGCTGGCATCCGAAAGCGAAGAACGATGTCTTTCAGAGTATTCTAAATAGTCGGACATGTAATTAGAATGCCGATAAGCCAGAACAACTCTTGCAGGATGCGTCGAAGACAATGCGAGATCTACCCGTTTCTTACGTTACCAACGTGATCGTAATCAATCACGATAATATGGCTCGTATCAACTCACACAATCAATTCCAATGGTTCGGAGTTTGTTCACGAAAATACGTTGGAGCGAATTATGTAGTCTCACAGTAACTCGCGGTTGATTTTCACAAGCGCGATATTCGCGTCGATGGCTAATCACTTTCCGTTTGTGGCACACAATTCTGGCGTTTATCCAGGCGCAAAATGGCCTACGCTTGGCGTCATTTCTGCACTAGCACTAGGTCCAGCCTCATCCGCAGATCGATGGACCATGTTCAAGACGACACTTGTATCATATAAACGGACAATCGCGAATATACGTGACTCCGCCTAGACGACAATATTGCGGGCAAAACAAGAAGAAGGCACTTTCTTCCACCGAATAAAACAAAACTGATGATTAACAAAACACGAACAAATGTATTCGACCGATAGCGACGACAAGGTCCTGATCGGTGAGCGGGTGGATATCAACTGCTTCTTTAATCTGTGTTTCAAGTTCGGAGAGAGCTTTTGTTTTAGACTAACCGTGGTCAGTTAGAATAGTCATAAATCATTAAAAAATAGTTAACTAGAAGTAGGATTTCGGTAGCATGAATTTGATTTAATATGTTTAATATAAACCTAGCTATCTATTTAACAGGCCTTATATGGCGAATTGGAGTGCTTATATATCTTAATCTTGTTCTGGAACTATAAGTAATTTATTTGTGAAGTTTGCTGCAAAAGTATTCAGTGCTGGCAGAGATTTCTTAATCCTGTTTTGCAATAAGAAAAAAAAATCTGAAATTTTCTGCAAAAAATCGTCACGCACCCTGTAGTACGTAGAAGTTTGCTTCAATTTGAACAATTTGAAATCGAACGTAACAATCCAAGTGAAGCTTTTTCCACCTGCACCTGATTTACGTGTGGTAATCAAGCCGAAAGCTAAACTATCAGTGCCACAAAATGTTGTGATTCGAAGGCCTAGGATCTAACACAAATCTTTCGCAGTTGATAACTATGGGAACTCATAATGTGCATTTGTCAAGGAAGGTACACATATTTTACTCGGGATGCCCACCCTAACTCATCGAAGTAAAGATATTTGCCGAGCAAGGTTTCAATATTTTCAATCCACGGAGTTCCAGATTTGTCCGGTAGGAATGATGGCAGTCCAAGGGACCATCCTCGGGACATAACGAAACATAAAATAAAACATCATAAAGCAGAACGAAATTGAAACTCCACCAGAATCACTTCCCATCCCGTCAGTAGTGGCGAGGACCAAGCGTGAATGAAGTAAAAGCAAGAAACAAATGAGTACGGAGGATAAAAATAATAAAAATTAAATGATTTATTATTTCGACTTGCACCGAAACAAAACCAACCAACGGTGATTCGAATGGGAATCGATAAATTACAGACGAGAGAGCCAATAATTTCCCGATTCTAGAAGCAAGACCGGGCCGGCGGTTGGTCGGTACTTGATCGGTGGTTTATTTTCCTTAAAGTCTCGAAAGTCTCCTCCAGCTCATCGATCGTTTTGTGGACAAAGCAGTGGCGCTGCGCTGGGAGGAGACCGTTTTAGCAGTGACCGTTGTCTTCGCCGAGGTACAAATTTTGGTGTCAGAAATGCTGGCGAAAAAATTTATGTGATATCACAAAACACCCAGAAGGTGAAACAAATTAAATATTATGACTTTTAAAATGATGCTTGGCGTCTGCGTTGGCCACCGTTGCCGAAATGGATGTGATCGTGTTTTGGCGGAATAGCGCTCCTACCTGCATAGTGATCTGCCAAAGAACGGATTGGGGGATTCTTCGCTGGATGCAGCGAACGGAAGAAATGCGTGCAGCATCAGGCTTAAGATGCAAATAAGTGGTCGGAGATAGCATCCCGGCTTCTGTTCAAACCCATCCAACTGATGGCAAAGCCATGTGATTGATGGCATTTTAGAGCTTGCATCAAATATTATTGTGTTATATATATATTTTAAATCTCATTGGCTTCAGGTGATAGTATTCTCTATGCAAAACCTTGTAGCTAAGTATGTTGGAAGATTTTCAGGTCCAATTCACAGATAGTACCAATTACAGATAAAGAAAATATACAAAAGCGAACATATATCCTCTGTCTCCAAACTGGCAGGACGTCAAGATTTTAATGAAAATGTTAAGGGGTGTGATGTCATATTCGCCTGGTACACGGTTGAAAAACGAACCTAACCATGCTTTCGCTCATCTATAGATGCTAATATCTATAATATCAACGTGTTCTTCAAACAAACTCTAGCCGTATAATGCATTGAAGGTGAATACACCCAACCAGCGGATGTTAGATTTTCTAACAATTCTGTATAAGAATCTCAAAACCTGTATAAGAACTGGCATGCGAAATTGTTAGATTCTTAAACAAAAAATATAGCTATCATCAAATATTGTTAGAAAACTACAAAATTGTTAGATTCTTGTACAATACTTGTATAAGAATCTAACATTTTCATGCTATGCAGTTCTTATACAGGTTTTTATTAGATTTTTATACAGAATTGTTAGAAAATCTAACAATCGCCGTTGTTACAGACCAACTAATCCAGGTTTCAAAATTTTCAGAATCTACTGAAATTATAGAGCCTTTGAGTCAAAGTCTTTGACATAAATGTAAGCAATTGTCGAACAATATTGAAGACAATAAGGAGCATTTGAAAAAGATTTGGATGATTTAAATATGACTTCCACTTTTGTTAAGATTTTCCCCATCCTCCCTCTGTCACGCTCTTTTGCTTGGGAATGCTGCTTTATCCACTAATATAAGTTATTTTAAATCAGATGCAAACGTAAATGCAGGTCATAAGGTAACAAAAGCCTAGAAAAAGAAGGCGCATTGTGCTGATAGTTCCACCTCATCACCTGTTGCAACGCACTCATTTTTGGCAGCCTCCTTATTAACGATTTACGATTTTTAATTCAACCCAAAATCAGTGCTCAACAGCCTTCCCATTTGTTATGAATCAAATTAGGGAAACGAACGAAGTTAGCAGCAGAGAAAAAAACTTCTTATTAACTCCGCAATCCTTTGAAACCTGACTGGTATCTCATCAACACTCTTTTGCTCGAAAATTCTTATAACCCCTTCGGGTTAACTTTCTTGTACCACAGCTGTAATATGGATTTCCAGCTGCTCGAATGTTTGGCTTCGTCTATTGCATGGGATACGCAAATTGAATTTCTTCTGGTTGGATTTTTCCTTGCGCGACCGTTTCCAATTGTCATGATTCTATTCCAAAACTGGAAGGGAAATCGTTGAAAGGATTGTCACATTCCGCTTCGAGTTCTGATAGGAAAGAAGATTTTCTCTAATCCTATTTGGAATGGGCAATAAGTGCGTCATATGAATTTTATTGGTGACTTAATTAAAATGTGCACCACAGGAGGGTGCCGATCTTTGTTGATTGATATACGAGGTACTTTTTTTGTTTTTATTGATACCGCTAATATGTCTTGAGATTTAAAATTTGATTTCTTCTTACGTTGAACAAAGGCAGCATGCAAACGAAAGCAGAAAATCTAACACCTACTCTGGCAGCGATGCTCCGAGAGATTTTTTCAAAACCCACACACGCTCCGACATTTTGTACAACTTGATCTACGCCCCAGCAAATTTTGTTCGGTCGGGGTATAGTCGGACCGTCTATGGGCAAGTTGTACGACTGTTAGAGAGACGGTTTCAAAGTTAAAGTTCGTCGGATGAAATCAAAATCGTTTGATTTTGTCCATGCTACTGGTGGGCGGAGTCAAATGTTGTACAACCATTTTGTATTGTGTGTAGTGTTGTTCTACAACACTGTTGCTTTCAACTCTTCTGGTTTTCACTTCTAATATCCAGGAGCGCCGGTTTTTTTAAATACAATTGTTGTCGAACCCTGAGTATGCAAATGATGTTTTGACCACACGCTAGCCATTGTGACCTCTGGTGATCCCCTGGAAGATCCGAAACATCCGTAATAGCCTAGGTTATTGAATATTGGCTTGTCTATGTTTTACATGTAGTACTTCTTAGGTGTTTTTACACATTATGGGTATCCCTAATCCCAACTAATTATATTATTGACTGGTTTGGTTCCGTTACGGTACTTAAGCTGATTACGAAGGCCGCAATAAGACGCAGCTGAAATACACTTTTTTACCAAAACGGGCAACATCAATATAGCACGTCACTAGAGTTCAAAAGGACACGAATTCTTCTACAACTTCAAATTTTCACCATCAGACACTTATTTACAACCACCACTAATGATTGCCATCAGTATGTACTTCGTTTTGGAATTGATCGTTAGTCCAATCCTCGTTCTCTCTCAAAAGGCACAAAAGCCTCTTCCATGCAGTGCTGGTAAAATCTCAAATTCTCTCTCATGGGCGATTCAAATCCCATCAGACTCATGGCACAGGAATCGTTCATGATACGAACCTCGATTTGCGAATGGCATTACATCCCCACTGGGGTATTGCCGCCTCGCAGCACTTCCACAGTTATTAACTGCGAGGTTTCTTGAAGTTACCATTTTGCATTCATACATCTGAGGTTGGCACGATGATACTTTTATGTTAACACGATGGTACTTTTATGCACCGGAACTCGAACCCAGCCACTCTCAGCTAAAATGCGTTTTGTAGATATAAGTTTGGTATGTAGCGAGCGTTTGCAGTCAATTATTTATTCAGACTAAGGCCGAAGTGGCTTAGAACCTCTTACTATCATGTACTTTGTCTTCGACGTGTTGATGACTAGTCCGATCCGCCTTCCCTCTTCAGTCTGATGAGGCTTCCTCCATCTTCTCAAAGTTACGTGCCATAATATCTATGTCGTCGCGAAACCAAATAGCTGGACGACTTATTGAAAATTACCACCCTCGTGTTAATCCCTGCTCTTCTATTCCCCTTCAAAGCGATGTTGAATAGCAGACACGAAAGACCATCACCTTGCCGTAACCCTCTGCGGGTTTCGAAGGACTCGAGAATGCCCTGAAACTCGAACTACGCATCACTCCGATCCATCGTCGCTTTGATCAACCGTGTCAGTTTATCCGGAAAACCGTGTTCGTGCATTAGCTGCCGCGCTGGTCCCGATCGATTGTATCATATGCGGCTTTGAAGTCGATGAATAGATGATGTGGGCACGTTGTATTCGCGGCATTTGCGTACTTGGCGAATGGCGAACACCTGGTCCATGGTGGACCGTTCGCCCCCTCCTGGTACTGCCCACGAACTCCCTTGCAGTTGGTGCTGATCGGCATAAAATTTGGGAGAGTACCTTGTAGGCGGCGTTCAGCAATGTGATTGCGCGGTAATTGCTACAATCCAGCTTATCGCCCTTTTGTAGATGGGACACGACACCTTCCATCCATCCTGCGGAAAACTTCCTCCTCCCAAATCTTGGTAATTACCCAGTGCAGCGCTCTAGCCAGTGCCTCACCGTGTTTAAATAGCTCTCCTGGTAGTTGGTCAACCCGGGGCTTTGTTCTTCAGCCGGCCAATCTCCTCCTGGTTTCCTGGAATCCGAAGCCGTAGAATTATTCCTGCGCGCGTTCCCAGGTCCATCATACCGCCATCTTCGTCTCCACATCGCCATTCAGGTGTTCTTCGTAGTGCTGCCGCCACCTTTGGATCACCTCACGCTCGTTCGTAAGAAGGTTCCCGTTTGTGTCCTTACACATATCAGGCTGTGGCACGCCCTTACGTGAACGGTTTAACTTCTCAGAACTTTCGTGTGTTATTACGGTACAGTTTGCGTCTCTTCACGGTCTCGATCTTCCTGCTGGCGCTTTTTCCTCCGGAAAATCGAGTTGTTCTTCGCGCTGTTTATATCGTCTCGTTGCCCTCGTGCGGTTAGCAATATCGCCCATGCTGCATTCTTCTCTTCCACTAACTGCTCATTCGCCGTCATACCAGTCGTTTCTCATCCGGGGCACCGTGCCAAGTGCAGCGGTTGCGGTGCTACCAATGGCGGATCGAATTCTCTCCAGCCATCTTCAAGAGATGCTGCGCCTAACTCTCTTCCGTTGGAAGTGCCACTTCCACTCTGCGCGTATTCTTGGGCTAGTCTACCGTCTTGTAGCCGCCCAATGTTAAGCCGCGGCGTCCGACTTCGACGCGTGTTGTACACCGTCGAGAGTTTTGAGCGCAGGCATACTGCAACGAGGTAGTGGTCGGATTTATTCGCACTACTGTACGAGTTAGGCATAAGCTGTGTGCTCCGCAAGCAGCACACAAAAACAAATTACGCATCAGTTTAGCTGCGTTAGATATCTAACGCTACGCTAGACAAGTATCTCTCTTGCGCGAGTGGCTACCATCTGGCGTAGATAACTGTTATACGGTTGTTTTTGGTCCACCTCATCATCATGTTTGAACTGATGTACCAACCGATGAGCCTTTACATTTTTTAGAGGTTTCCTTTAAAGTTGACCGGGACAATCAAGACTCTTGAATTTTGGTCATCGTGAGAAGTTCTAGTGACCAGTGACGAAAAGTTAAAAGCTAAAATAATAAAAAGTTAAAAGGTTAAGCGGTGATTTGTCTGCTAAAAGTATAAAGTGTTTGCGGCCCAAATACATTAGACAGGTAGGCACCATCAGTGGTTTGCTTGGGTTCGTGATTATAATGGAAGAATTTGTTTTTTGACCCAGAAGAGTGAAGTGATCGGCACAAGGCCGGCCGTGAGCCAAACCACGTGGAGGCAAGGCCACCAACACCTGATTGCCGCCATTACAAGTGAAGTGCGAGTGCAGCTAAAACCTCCGCTGGCAATTCGTCGGTGTTTCGTACGGACCAGGTTTCCGGTCCTGTCGACATCTCACGGGATTACCG